>NW_022680856.1:0-70061 GCF_009764315.1 Trachypithecus francoisi
TTCTGGAGCACATTGAGGACTATGGGGAAAAAGGAAATATCCTCAGATAAAAACTAGAAAGAAACTTCTGAGAGACTGTTTTGTGATTGTTGTATTCATATCACAGAGTTAAATGTTTCTTTTCATTGAGCAGTTTGGTAACACTGTTATTGTGGAATATACAAAGGGATATACGAGAGCAGATACAGGCCAAGTTTGAAACAGGAAATATCTTCAGGTAAAAACTGGAGAGAAAGTATCTGATAACTCCTTTGCAACGTGTGCATTCATCTCATAGAGGTAAAGCTTTCTGCTGAGAGAGCAGTTTGGCGTCACTGTTTTTGTGGTGTCTGAGAAGGGATATTTGGGAACACATGGAAGCCAATGGTGTAAAAGGAAATATCCTGAGATAAATTAGGAAGAAGCTTTCTGAGAAGTTTCTGTGTGATGGGTGAATTCATCATACAGATTAAACTTTTGTTTTCTTTGAGCAGTTTGGTAGCACTGTTTTTACGGAAACTGCAAAGGGATATTTGGGAGCCCATAAAAGCCTAAGGTGAATAAAGAAAATTCTCCAGGTAAAAACTGGAATGAAACTTTTGGATATATTCCTTTGTGATGTGTGCATTCATCTCAAGGAGCTAAACGTTTCTGTTGAGGGAGTACTTTGTCATCACTGTTTTTGTGGTGTCTGAGAAGGGATATTTCAGAGTGCGTTGAAGCCTATGGTGACAAAGGAAATATCCTCAGACAAAATCCGAAAAGATACTTTCTGAGAAACTGCTTTGCAATTTGTGATTTCATTTCACAGATTTACACGTTTCTTTCCATGAAGCATTTTGCTAACACTATTTTCATGGAATCTGCAAAGGGATATTCACAAGCCCAATGAGGCAAATGGTGAAAAATGAAATATCCTCAGACAAAAACTAGAAAGAAACTTTCTGAGAAACTGCTTTGTGATTTGAGAATTCATCTCACAGAGTTACGTGATTCTTTTCATGGAGCAGTTTGGTATCACAGTTTTTGGGGCATCTAAGAATAATATTTTTCATCACGTTGAAGTGAATGGTGACATGAGAGATATTCTCAGATAAAATCTAGAAAGAAAATTCTCAGAAGCTTCTTTGTGATGTTGAATTCATCTCATAGAGTTACACCGGTATTCTCATTGAGAAGCTTGCTAACACTTTTTTCGTGGAATTTACGATGGGATATTCCAGAGTGCATTGAGGCCTATGGTGAAAAAGTAAATATATTCAGGAAAAAACTAGAAAGAAGCTTTCTAAGACACTACTTTTAGATGTGTGAATTCATCTCACAGAGATACAGTGTTGTTTTCATTGAGCTGTTTGATAACACTGTTTTCGTGGAATCTGAAATAGAATACTTTGGAGCACATTGAAGCCTGTGGTGACAAAGGAAGTATCCTCAGAACAAAACCAAAGGAAGCTTTCTGAGAAAGTGCTTTGTGATGCGTGAATTCATCTCACAGTTTTATACGTTTCTTTTAATGGGGCAGTGTGCTAACCCTGTTTTCGTGGAATCTGCAAAGGGATATTTTGGAGTGCATTGCAGCCTGTAGTGAAAAAGGAAATATCCTCAGATAAAACTAGAAAGAAGCTTTCTGAGAAACTGCTTTGCAATGTGTGAATCCATGTTACAGAGTTACATCATTCTTTTCTTTGAGCATATTGATAACACTGGTTTCGTGGAATCTGCAGTGGGATATTTGGGAGCACATTGAAGCCAACGGTGACAATGGAAATATCCTCAGATAAAAATTAGAAAGAAGAGTTCTGAGAAACTGCTTTGCGATGTGTGAATTCATCTCACAGAGTTACACGATTCTTTTCTTGCAGGAGTTTTTAACCCAGTTTTCATGGAATCTGCAATAGGATATTTTGGTGTGCACTGAAGCCTATCGTGACAAAGGTAATATCCTCACATAAAAACTAGAAAGAAGCTTTCTGGGAAACTGCTTTGTGATGTGTGAATTCATCTTGCAGAGTTACACCATTCTTTTCATTGAGCAGTTTGATAACACTGTTTTCGTGAAATCTGCAATAGGATATTTTGGAGTACATTGAAGCCTCTGGTGACAAAATAAATATCCTCAGATATAAACCAAATACAACATTTCTGGGAAACTACCTTGTGATGTGTGAATTCATCTCACAATGTTACACCATTCTTTTCAGTGAGAGGTTGCTAACACTTTTTTCATGGAATCTGCATTGGGATATTCATGAGCACACAGGGGAATATGGTGAAAAAGGAAATATCCTCCCATAAAAACTAGTAAGAAACTTACTGAGAAACAGTTTTGTGATATCTGATTTCATTTTACAGAGTTACATCATTTTTTTCATGCAGCAGCATGGTAGCACTGTCGTTGCAGAATCTGAAATAGGATATTTGGAAGTGCATTGAAGCCTATTCTGAAAATGGAAATATCCTCAGACAAAAACCAAAATAAGCTTTCTGAGAAACTGCTTTGTAATGTGTGAGTTCATCTCACAAATTACACCTTTCTTTTCATGGAGCAGTTTGCTAACACTATTTTCATGGAATCAGCAAAGGGATATTAGTGAGCGCATTAGGCCTATGGTGAAAGAGGAAATATCCTTGGACAAAAACTAGAAAGAAGTTTTCTGAAAAAACTGCTTTGTGATTTATGAAGTCATCTCACAGAGTTACATGACACCTTTCATGGTAGCACTGTTTTTGGGGAATCTGAGAAGGGATATTGTGGATGGCAATGAAGCATATGGTGACAAAGGAAATATCCTGAGATAAAAACTAGAAAGAAGCTTTCTGAGAAAACACTTTGTGATGTGTGAATTCATCTCACAGAGGTACACCTTTTTTTTCATGGAGCAGCTTGATAACACTTTTTTCTTAGAATCTGCAATGGTATATTCGGTAGTACATTGAGGAATATGGTGTAAAAGGAAACATCCTCAGATAAAAACTGGTAAGAAGCTTCCTGAGAAACAACTTTGTGATATGTGAATTAATTTCACAGAGTTACACCATTCTTTTCATGGAGCAGTATGGTGGCAACACAATATTTGGGAGCGCATTGGAGTCAATGGTGACAAAGGAAATATCCTCAGATGAAAAGCAAAATGATCTTTCTGAGAAACTGCTTTGTGATGGGTGAATTCATCTCACAAATATATACCTTTCTCTTCATGGAGCAGTTTGCTAACACTATTTTCGTGGACTCTTCAAAGGGATATTCGCGAGTGCGTTGAGATCTATGGTGAAAAGGGAAATATCCTCATATAAAAACTGGAAAGAAGATTTCTGAGAAACTGCTTTCTGATATGTGAATTCATCTCACAGAGTTACACCATTGCTTTCATTGAGAAATTTGCTAACACTCTTTTTGCAGAATCTGCAATGAGATATACAGGAGTGTATTGAGGTCCATGGTTAAAAAGGAAATATCCTCGAATAAAAAGAAGAAAAGCTTTCTGAGAAACTACTTTGTGATGTGTGAATACATCTCACCCAGTGTTACACAACCCTTTCATGGAGCGGTTTGCTAACACTGTTTTCGTGGAATCTGAGAAGGGATATTTTGGATGGCTATGAAGGCTATAGTGACAAAGGAATATCCTCAGATAAAAATTAGAAAGGAGCCTTGTGAGAAACTGCTCTGTTACACTACTCTTTCATGGAGCTGTTTGTTACCACTGATTTTTTGGAATCTGAGAAGGGATATTTTTTATCGCTTAGAAGTCTATGGTGACCAAGGAAATATCCTCAGATAAAATCCAGAAAGAAGCTTTCTGAGAAACTGCCTTGTGATGTGTGAATTCATCTAACAGTGTTACACAACTATTTCATAGAGCTGGTTGCTAGCACTGTTTTTGTGCAATCTGAAAGGTGATATTTTGGATCGCTTTGAAGCCTATGGTGACAAAGGAAACATTTTCTGGTAAAAACTAGAAAGAAGCTTTCTGAGAAACTGCTATGTGATGTGTGAATTCATCTCAACGAGTTACAACACTCTTTCACAGAGGATTTTGCTAGCAATTTTTTGTGGAAGCACACAAAAAAAGTGATATTTTCAATAGCATAGAATCCTATGGTGAGAAATGAAATTCCTCAGATATAAACTGGAGAGAAACTGTCCCAGAAACTGCTTTGTGGTGTGTGAATTCATCTCACAGAGTTTCACCATTGCTTTCATCGAGAAATTTGCTGACACTGTTTTCACAGAATCTGCAATGAGCTATACAGGAGTGCATTGAGGCCCGTGTTTAAAAAGGAAATATCTTCTGATAAAAAGAAGAAAGAAGCTTTCTGAGAAATTACTTTGTGATTCGTGAATTCATCTCACAGTGTTACACAACACTTTCATTGAGCGGTTTGCTAGCACTGTTTTCATGGAATCTGAGAAGGGATAGTTTGGGTCTCATTGAAGCCTATGGTGACAAAGAAAATAACCTCAGACAAAACCAGAAAGAAACTTTCTGAATAACTGCTTTGTGATGTGTGAATTCATCTCACAGAGTAATGCTACTCTTTCATGGAGCTGTTTGCTAGCACTGATTTTGTGGAATCTGAGAAGGGATACTTTTTATCACTTTGAAGGTTATGATGACAAAGGAAATATCTGCAGAAAAAATCCAGAAAGAATTTTTCTGAGAAACTGCTTTGTGATTTGTGAATTCTTCTCACAGTGTTACACAACCTTTTCCTGGAGCCATTTGCTAGCACTGTTTTTGTGGAATCTAAGAAGGGATATTTTGGATCACTTTGAAGCCTATGCTGGTGAAGGAAATATCTTCAGATAAAAACCAGAAAGTACCTTTCTGAGAAACAACTTTGTGATTTGTGAATTAATCTCACAAAGTTACACCACTCTTTCATGTAGCCGTTGGCTAGCACTGTTTTTGTTGAATCTGAGAAGGGATATTTTTGATCACTGAGAAGCCTAAGTTGACAACGGAAATATCCTCTGATAAAAACTAGAAAGAAGCTTTCTGAGAAATTGCTTTGTAATATGTGAATTTGTCACACAAAGTTACACTGCTCTTTCAAGGAGCAGTGTAGTAGAACTTTACTTGTGGAATCTGAGAAGGGATATTTTGGATTGCTTTGAAGCCTATGGTAACAAAGGAAATATCCTCAGATAAAACTTGAAAAAGCTTTATGAGAAACTGCTTTGTGATTGTGAATTCATCTCACAGAGATACATTTTCGTTACATTGAGTAGTTTGCTAACACTGTTTTTGTGGAAACTGCCAGGGGATATTCTGAGGATTTGATGGAATCCTACGGTGAAAAATTAAATGTCCATAGATATGTACTGGAGGGAGGCCTTCTGAGAAACTGCTTTGTGATATGTGAATTCATCTCACAGAGCTACACCACTCTTTTCCCTGAGAAGTTTCCAAACAATACTGTCACGGATTCTACAATGAGGTATACAGGAGTGCATCGAGGCCTGAAATATCATCAGATAAAATCAAGAAAGAAGCTTTCTGAGAAACAGCTCTGTGATGTGTGAACTCATCTCACAGAGTTACACCACTCTTTCTTGGAGCCATTGGCTAGCACGGTTTTTGTGGAATCTGAGAAGTGATATTTTGGATCGCTTTGAAGCATATGTTGACAAAGGAAATATCCTCCAATAAAAACTTGAAAGAAGCCTTCTGACAAACTGCTTTATGATGTGTAAATTCATCTCACTGTGTTACACTACTGTTTCATGGAGCCGTATGCTAGCACTGATTTTGTGGAATCTGAGAAGGGATATTTTTGATCCCTTTGAAGTCTACTGTGACAAAGAACATATATTCAGATAAAATCAGAAAGAAGGTTTCTGAGAAACTGCTTTGTGATGTGTGAATTCATCTCAAAGTGTTACACAACTCTTTCACGGATCCGTTTGCTAGAACAGTGTTCGTGGAATCTGAGGCAGGATATTTTGGATCGCTTTGAAGCCTATGCTGACAAAGGAAATATCCTCATATAAAAATCAGAAGCAAGCTTTCTGAGAATAGCTTTGCGATTTGTGAATTTATCTCACAGAGTTATGCCACTCCTTCGTGTAGCTGTTGGCTACCACTGTTTTCTTGGAATCTAAAACGGAATATTTTTGATCACTTTGAAGCCCGTGGTGACAAGGAAGTATCCTCAGATTAAAACCAGAAAGAAGCTCTCTGAGAAACCACTTTGTGATTTTTGAATTCATCTCACAGATTTACACCACTCTTCCAATGAGCTGTTGGCTAGCACTGTTTTTGTGGAATCTGAGAAGTGATGTTGCCTTGAGGCCTGTGTTTAAAAAGGAAATATCCTCAGATAAAATCCAGATAGAAGTTTTCTGAGAAACTGCTTTTTGATGTGTGAATTCATCTCACAGTGTTACACAAATCTTCATGGAGCCGTTTGCTATCACTGCTTTTTTGCAATCTGAGAAGGGATATTTTGGATCACTTTGAAGCCTATGGTGACACAGAAAATATCCTCAGATAAAAAGTAGAAAGAAGCCTTCTGAGAAACTGCGTTGTGATGTATGAATTCACCTTACAGAGTTACACTACTCTTTCATGGATCTGTTTGCCAGCACAGTTTTTGTGGACTCTGAGAATGGATAGCTTGATCACTTTGAAGCCTATGGTGACAAAGGAAATATCCTCAGATAAAATCAGAAAGAAGCTTTCCAAGAAACAGTTTTGTGATTTGTGAATTAATCTCACAGAGTTACACCACTCTTTTTGTGGAGCCATTGGAGAACACTGTTTTTGTGGAATCTGAGAAGGGATATTTTTGATCGCTTTGAAGCCTATGGTGACAAAGGAAATATCATCAGATAAAAACTAGAAAGAAGCTTTCTGACAAACTGCTTTGTGATATGTGAATTCATCTCACAGCGTACACCACTCTTTCATGGAAGAATTGCTAGCACTCTTTTTGTGGAATTACACAGGTGATATTTTGGATAGCATAGAATCCTAGGGTGATAAATGAATATCCTCAGAAAAAACTGGAGAGAAGCCTTCTCTGAAACTGCTTTTTGGTGTGTGAATTCATCTCACAAAATTTCACCATTGCTTTCATTGAGAAGTTTGCTAACACTGTTTTTGTGGAATTTGCAATGAGATATACAGGAGCACATTGAGGCTCGTGTTTAAAAAGGAATATTTTCGGATAAAAAGAAGAAAGATTTCTGAGAAGCAGTTTTGTGATGTGACAATTCATTACACAGAATTATACTACTCTTTCATGGAGCAGTTTGCTAGCATTGTATTTGTGGAATCTGAGAAGGGACATTATGGATCATTTTGAAGCCTAGGATAACAAAGGAAATATCCTCATATAAAAACTAGAAATAAGATTTCTGAGAAACTGCTCTGTGACATGTGAATTCATCTCACAAATTTTCACCACTCTTTCATGGAAGAGTTTGTTAGCACTCTTTTTGTGGAATCACTGAAGTGCTATCCTGGATAGCATTGAATCCCATGGTAAAATGAAATATCCACAGATAAAAACTGGAGAGAAGCCTTCTCAGAACTGCTTTGTGGTGTGTGAATTTATCTCACCGAGTTACAACACTGCTTTCATTGAGAAGTTGCTAACACTGTTTTTGCAGAATCTGCAATGAGATATACAGAAGGGCAATGAGGCCCGAGCTATCCTCAGATAAAAACAAGAAAGAAGCTTCTGAGCAACTGCTTTGTGTTGTGTGAATTCACCTCAAAGAGATACACTTTTCATTTCATTGAGCAGTTTGATAACACTCTTTTTGTGGAATCTGCCATGGCTTATTCCCAGGGTATTGAGTCCTACAGAGAAAAATTAAATAACTTTAGATAAAAAGTGGAGAGAAGCCTTCTGAGAAACTACTTTGTGATGTGTGCATTCATCTCACAGAGTTACACCACACTTTTCATTGAGAAGTTTTCTAACAATATTTTCGAGGAATCTGCAATGAGATATATGGTAGAACATTGAGGCCTGTGTTTAAATAGGAATATCCTCAGATAAAAACAAGAAGGAAGCTTTCTGAGAAACTGCTTTGTGATTTGTGAATCTTCACACAGAGTTACACTACTCTTTCATGGAGCACTTTGCTAGCACTGTATTTGTGGAACCTGAGAGGGGATATTTTCGATCACTTTGAAGTGTATGGTGACAGAGGAAACATCCTCAGACAAAAACCAGAAAGAAAGTTTCTGAGACACTGCTTTGTGATATGTGAATTCAGCTCACAGTGTTACACAACTCTTTCATGGAGCTGTTTACTAGCACTGTTTTTGTGGAATCTGAAAAGGGATAATTTGGATCTCTTTGAAGCTTATGATGGCAGAAACATCCTCAGACGAAAATGATAAAGAAGCTTTCTGCAAAACTGTTTTGTGATGTGTGAATTCATCTCACAATGTTACACAACTCTTTTGTGGAGCAGTTTGCTAGCACTGTTTTTATGGAATCTGAGAAGGGATATTTTTGATCGCTTTGAAGCCTATGGTGACAAAGGAAATATCCTCAGATAAAAACTAGAAAGAACCTTTCTGAGAAACCGCTTTGAATGTGTGAATTTATCTCATAGTGTTACACCACTCTTTCATGGAGGAGTTTGCTAACCCTGTTTTTGTGGAATCACAGAAGTGATATTTTGGATAGCATAGAATCCTATGATGAGAAATAAAATATCCTCAGATGAAAACTGGACAGAAGCCTTCTCAGAAACTGCACCATGGTGTGTGAATTCATCTCACAGAGTTACACAAGTGCTTTCATTGTGAAGTTCACTAACACTGTTGTAGCAGAATGTGCAATGAGATATAAGGAGTGCCTTAAGACCTGTGTTTAACAAGGAAGTATCTTCAGATAAAATAAGAAAGAAGCTTTCTAAGAAATTGTTTGTGATGTGAGAATTCATCATAGAGTTACAATAGTCTTTTATGGAAGCATTTGCTTGCAACGTTTTTATGGAATCTGAGAAGTGATACTTTGGATAGCTTTGAAGCCTACGTTGACAAAGGAAATATTCTCAGATTAAAACTAGAAAGAAGCTTTCTGAGAAACTGCTTTCTGATGTGTGAATTCATCTCACAGAGTTACACCTTTCCTTTCATGGAGCAGTTTGCTAACACTGTTTTCATGCAATCTGCAAAGGGATATTTGGAAGCACATTGAGGCCTAGAGTGAAAAAGGAAATACCCTTAGATAAAAACCAAAAAGAAGCTTTCTGAGAAACTGCTTTGTGATGTGTGAGTTCATCTCACAGAGATACACTGTTCTTTACATTGATGAGTTTCCTAACACTGTTTTCTTGGAATCTGCAATGGGATATTTTGGAGTGCATTGAAGCTTAGGGTGATAATGGAAATATCCACAGACAAAAGCTAGAAATAAGGTTTCTGACCAACTTCCTTTTATTTGTGAATTCATCTCACAGAGTTATACGATTCTTTTCATGGAGCAGATTGGTAGTACTGTTTTTATGGAATCTGCAAAGGGATATTTGGGAGTTTCAAGAGGCATATAGGGAAAAGGAAATAACTTCAGATACAAACTGGAGAGAAGCTTTTGGAGAAATGGTTTTCTGATGTGTATATTCATATAATAGAGTTTAACCATTTTCTTGATTGAGCAGTTCATCATCACTATTTTTACGGTATCTGAGAGGAGACATTTGGGAGCACATTGAAGCCTCGGGTGAAAAAGGAAATATGGTCAGATTTAAACTAGAAGGAAGCTTTCTGAGAACTGCTTTGTGATGGGTGAATTCAACTCACAGAGTTTCAACTTTGTTTTCATTGAGCAATTTGGTAACATACTTTTTGTGGAATCTGCAAAGGGATATTTCAGAGTGCATAGAGTCCAATGGTGAAAAATGAATTATAGTCAGTTAAAAACTATAGAGAAGCTTTCTGAGAACTGCTTTGTGATGTGTGAATTCATCTCACAGAGTTACAACGTTCTTTTCATGGAGAAGTTTGGTAGCACTCTTTTTGGGGAATCTGAGAAGGGATATTTGGGAGCGCATGAAGCCTATGGTGGAAAAAGAAATATCCTCAGGTAAAAACTAGGAAAAAGCTTCCTGAGAAACTGCTTTGTGATTGCTCAATTTATCTCACAGAGTTACATCATTCTTTTTTTGGTGCAGTTTGTTAGTACTGTTTTTGTGGAATCTGCAGAGGGATATTTGGGAGCACATAGAGGCCTAAGATGAAGAAAGAAATTTCTCTAGGTAACAACTGGACAGAAACTTTTGGAGAAACTCGTTTGTGATGTTGCATTCATCTCATAGAGGTAGCATTTCTGTTGAGGAAGCATTTAACATCAAGGTTTTTCTGTTGCCTGAAATGGGATATTTGGGAGCACATTGAAGCCAACATTGGAAAAGGAAATATCCTCATATAAAAATCAGAAAGAACCTTTCTTTGAAACTGCTTTGTGATGTGTTAATTCTTGTCATAGAGTTACTAGAGTTACACAATTCTTTTCATCGAGCTGTTTGGAAACACTATTTTCATGGAATCTGTGAAGGGATATTTGGGAACGCATTGAGGCCTATGGCAAAAAAGGAATATACTCAGATAAAACCTAGAAAGAAACTTTCTGAGATACTGCTTTGTGGTGTGTGAATTCATCTCACAGAGTTACACCGTACTTTTCATTGAGCAGTTTTCTAACAATGTTTTTGTGGAATCTACAATAGGATATTTTAGAGTTCATTGAATCCTACGGTGACAAAGGAAATATTCTCAGGTAGAAATCAAAAAGAGACTTTCAGAGAAACTGCTCTGTGATGTGTGAATTCATCTCACAGAGTTACACCATTCTTTTCATTGAACAGTTTGCTAACACTGTTTTCTTGGAATCTGCAATAGGATGTTTCAGAGTGCATTGAAGCCTATAGTGGCAAAGGAAATATCTTCAGATAAAAGCTAGAAAGAAGCTTTCTGAGACAGTTCCTTTGATTTGTGAATTTATCTCATAGAGTTTCACCTTTCTTTTTCATGCAGCAGTTTGCTAACATCATTTCCGTGGAAACTGCAAAGTGATATTTGGGGGCAAATTGAGGCCTATGTTGAAAAAGAAAATAACCTCAGGTATTAAGTAGAAAGTAGGATTCTGAGAAATTGCTTTGTGATGGCGGACTCATACCACAGAGTTAAAATGTTCCTTTCATTGAGAAGTTTGCTAACAATGTTTCCCTGGAATCTCCAAAGGGATATTCAGTAGCACATTGAGGCCTGTCGTGAAAAAGCAAATATCCTCAGGTAATAAACAGAAAGAAGCTTACTGAGAAATTGCTTTGTGATGTGTGAATTCATCTCACAGAGTTAAAATGTTCCTTTCATTGAGAAGTTTGCTAACAGTTTTCTTGGGATCTGCAAAAGGATATTTAGGAGTGCATTGAAGCTTACGGGACAAAGAAACCATTCTCAGACAAAAATTAGAAAGAATCTTTCTGAGAAACTGCTTTGTGATTCGTGAATTCATCTCACAGAGTTACATGAATCTTCTCATGGAACAATTTACTAACATCGTTTTTGGGGAATCTGAGAAGGGATATTTTGGATCAGATTGAAGCCTATGATGACAAAGTAGTATCCTCAGATAAAAACTAGAAAGAAGCTTTGTGAGAAAGCCCTTTGTGATGTGTGAATTCATCTCACAGAGTTACACCTTTCTTTCCATGGAGTAGTTTGTTAACACTGTTTTTGTAGAATCTGCAAAGGGATATTTGGGAGTGCATTGAGGCCTATGGTGAAGAAGAAAATATCCTCAGATAAAAACTAGAAAGAATCTTTCTGAGAAACTGCTTTGTGATGTGTGAACTCAGCTCACAGAGTTAAACCATTCCTTTCGTTGAGCAGTTTGCTCACACTGTTTTCATGGAATCTACAAAGGGATATTTGGAAGTGCATTGAAGCCTATGTTCACAAAGGAAATATCCTCAGATAAAAACCAAAAAGAAGTTTTCTGAGAAACTCCTTCATGATGTTGTAATTCATCTCACAGAGTTGCACAATCCTTTTCTAGGATCAGTTTGGTTGCAATGTTTTTGGGGATTCGGAAAAGGGATATTTTGAATCGTATTGAAGCCTAGGATGACAAAGGAAATATCCTGAGATAAAATCTATAATGTTACATTCTGAGAATCTTCTTTGTGATGTGTGAATTTATCTCACAGAGTTACAACGTTCTTTTCATGGAGAAGTTTGGTAGCACTCTTTTTGGGGAATCTGAGAGGGGATATTTTGGATCACATTGAAACCAAGGGTGTCAAAGGAAATATCCCCAGAAAATACTAGAAAGCTTTATGTGATACTTTTTGTGATGTGTGAATTCATCTAACAGACTTACATGATTCCTTTCTTGAAGCTATTTGCTAACAATGTTCTCCTGTAATCTGCAAAAGGATATTTGGGAGCATATTGAAGCCTATGGTGGCAAAGGAAATATCCTCAGATTAAAGCCAAAAAGAAACTTTCTGAGAATGTTCTTTGAGATGTGTGAATTCATCTCACAAAGTTACACCTTTCTTTTCATTAAGAAGATTGCTATCACTCTTTTCATTTAATCTGTAAAGGGTTATTTGGGAGAGCATTGAGAATATGGTGAAAAAGCAAATATCCTCAGATTTAAACCAGAAAGAAGATATCTGAGAAACACCTTTGTGATATGTGAATTCATTTCTCTGACACCGTTCTTTTCATGGACCAAATTCATAGTGCTGTTTTTGGGGAATCTGAGAGGGGTCATGTGGGTCACATTGAAGCCTATGGTGACAATGGAAATATCCTCAGACAGAAACCAAAAAAGTTTTCCGAGAAACTGCTTTGTAATGTGTGAATGCACCTCGCAGATTTACACCTTTCTTTTCATGGAACAGTTTGCTAACACTATTTTCCTGGAATCTGCAAAGGGTTATTCCTGAGCGCATTGAGGCAAATGGTGAAAAAGGAAATATCATCAGACAAAAACTAGAAATAAGATTTCTGAGAAACTGCTTTGTGATTATGAATTCATCTCACAGAGTTACATGATACTTTTCATGGAGCAATTTGGTAACAAACTTTTTGTGGAGAAAGGATATTTTGGATTGAATTGAAGCCTATGGTGACAAAGGAAATATCCTCAGATAGAATCTAGAGAGAAGATTTCTGAGAAATTTCTTTTTGATGTGTGAATTCATCTCAGAGAATGATACTGGTATATTTATTGAGGGGTTTGATAACACCTTTTTCGTGGAATCTGTAATGGGATATTCAAGAGTGAATTGAGGAACATGGTGAAAGGGAAATATCCTCAGATAAAAACTAGAAACAAGCTTTCTGAGAAACAGCTTTGTGATGTGTGAATTCACCTCACAGACTACACTGTTTTTTGCATTTAGCAGTTTGCTTACACTGTTTTCTTGGAATCAGGATTCTGATATTTCAGAGCTCATTGAAACTTATGGAGACAAAAGAAATATTCTCAGATAAAAACTAGAAAGAAGTTTTTTGAGAGACTGCTTTCTGATGTGTGAATTTGTCTCAGAAAGTTACACTGTTCCTTTCATTGAACAGTTTGCTAACACTGTTTTCTTGCAATCTGCAAAGGGATATTTCAGAGTGCATTGAAACTTATGGTGACAAAGGAAATATCCTCATATAAAAACTAGAAAGAAACTTTCTCAGAGACCGCTTTGTGATTTGTAAATTCACCTCACAGAGTTACACGATTCCTTTCATGGATCAGTTTGGCAGCACTGTTTTTGGGGAATCCGAGGAAGGATATTTTGTATCACATTGAAGCCAATGGTGACAAAGGACACAACTTTAGATAAAAACTAGAAATAAGCTTTCTGAGGAAGTTCTTTGTTATGTGTGAATTCATCTCACAGAGTTACACCATTCTTTTGATGGAGTAGTTGGCTAACTTTTTTTGTGGAATTTCAAAGGGACTTTTTGGAGTGCAAAGAGGCCTACAGGAATAAAGGAAATCACCTCAGATAAAAACTAGAAAGAAGTTTTCTGAAAAACTTCTTTGTGATGTGTGAATTCATCTCACAGAGTTACACATTTCTTTTCATGGAGCACTTTGCTAACACTGTTTTCCTGGAATCTGCAAAGGGATCTTTGGGAGGGCATTGAGGCCTATGGTGAAAAAGGAAATATCCTCAGATAAAAACTAGAAGGAAGCTTTCTACGAAACTGCTTTAAAATGTGTGAATTCATCTCAATCAGTTACACTGCTCTTTACATTGATCATTTTGCTAACAGTTTTCTTGGAATATTCAATGGGATATTTCGGAGCACATTGAAGCTTATGATGACAATGGAAAGATCCTCATATAAAAACTAGAAAGAAGATTTCTGAGAAACTGTTTTGTGATTTGTAAATTCATCTTACAGAGTTACAGGGCTCTTTTCATGGATCAGTTTGGTAGCACTTTTTTTTGGAATTTGTGCAGGGATATTTTGTATTGCATTGAAGCTAATGGAGACAAAGGAAATATCCTCAGATAAATAATAGAAAGAAGTTTTCTGAAAAACTTCTTTGTGAAGTGTTTTTTCATCTCACAGAGTTACACCTTTCTTTTCATGGAGCAGTTTGCTAACACTGTTTTCGTGGAATCTGCATAGGTATATTTGGGAGCACATTGAGGCCTATAGTGTAAAGAGAAATATCCTCAGATAAAAACTAGAAGGAATCTTTCGGAGAAACTGCTTTGTGATGTGTCAATTCATCTCACAGAGCTACACTATTCTTTTCATTGAGCAGTTTGCTAAAATTGCTTTCTTGGAATCTGCAATGGAATATTTTGGAGCACATTGAAGCTTATGGTGACAAAGGAAATATCATCAGACCAAAAGTAGAAAGAAGCTTTCTGAGAAACTGTTTTGTGATTTGTGAGTTCATCCCACAGAGTTACATGATTTTTCTCATGGAGCAATTTGTTAGCACTGTTTTTGGGGAATCTGAGAAGGAATATATAGGGTTGCATAGAAGCCTATGGTGACAAGGAATATCTTCAGATAAAAACTAGACAGAAGCCTTCTGGTAAAGTTCTTTGTGAAGTGTGAATTCATCTCATAGAGTTACACTTTATGTCATGGAGCCATTTGCTAACACTGTTTTAGTGGAATCTGCAAAGGGATATTTGGGAGTGAATTTAGGCCTGTGGCGAAAAAGGAAATATCCTCAGAAAAAAGTTGCAAGGAAGCTTTCTGAGAAACAACTTTGTGATATGTGAATTCATCTCACAGAGTTACACTGTTCATTTCATTGAGCAGTTTGCTAACAGAGTTTTCTTGGAATCTGTAATGTGATACTTTAGAGCACATTAAAGCTTATGGTGACAAAGGAAATATTCTCAGACAAAAACCAGAAAGAAGCTTTCTGAGAAACTATTTTGTGATTTGTAACTTCATCTCACAGAGTTACACAATGCTTTTCATGGAGCAGTTTGGTTGTACTGTTTTGGGGAAATCTGATAATGGATATTTTGGGTCACATTAAAGCTTATGGAGACAAGGGAAGTATCCTCTGGTGAAAACTAGAAACAAGCTTTCTCAGAAACTGCTTTGTGATGTGTTAATTCATCTTACAGAGTTACACGATATTTTTCATGTATCAGTTTGTTAGCACTGTTTTTGGGGAATCTGAGGAGGATATTTTGGGTTGCATTGAAAGCAATAGTGACAAAGAAAACATCCTTAGATAAAAACTAGAAAGAAGCTTTCTGAGAAAGTTCTTTGTGTTGTGTGAATTTATCTCACAGAGTCTGGAATAGGACATTTTAGAGCACAATGATTCCTATAGTGAAAAAGGAAATACCCTCATATAAAAACTAAAAGTAACCTTTCTGAGAAACTTCTTTGTGATGCATGAATTCATCTCCCAGAGTTACACCTTTCTTTTCATGGAGCAGTTTGCTAACACTGTTTTCATTGGATATGCAAAGTGATATTTGGGAGCACATTGTGGAATATGGTGAAAAAGGAAATATCCCCAGATAAAAACTAGAAAGAAGCTGTCTGAGAAACTGCTATGTAATGTGTGAATTCATTTCACAGATTTACCCTCTTCTTTTTATTGATCAGTTTGCTAACACTGTTTTCTTGGAATCATCAGAGGGATATTTCAGAGCGCATTGAAGCTTATGGTGACAATGGAAACATCCTCATATAAAAACTAGAAAGAAGCTCTGAGAATCTGCTGTTTGATTTGTAAATTCATCTCACAGAGTTACACGGTTCTTTTCATGGATCAGTTTGGTAGCACTGTGTTGGGGAACTGAGAAGTCATATTTTGATCGCATTGAAGCCTAGGGTGACAAAGGTAACATCCTCAAATAAAAACTAGAGAGAAGCTTTCTGAGAAAGTTCTTGGTGATTTGGTTTTTCATCTCACAGGGTTACACCTTTCTTTTCATGGAGTAGTTTGCTAACACTGTTTTCATTGGATATGCAAAGTGATATTGGGAGCACATTGTGGAATATGGTGAAAAAGGAAATATCCCCAGATAAAAACTAGAAAGAAGCTGTCTGAGAAACTGCTATGTAATGTGTGAATTCATTTCACAGATTTACCCTCTTCTTTTTATTGATCAGTTTGCTAACACTGTTTTCTTGGAATCATCAGAGGGATATTTCAGAGCGCATTGAAGCTTATGGTGACAATGGAAACATCCTCATATAAAAACTAGAAAGAAGCTCTGAGAATCTGCTGTTTGATTTGTAAATTCATCTCACAGAGTTACACGGTTCTTTTCATGGATCAGTTTGGTAGCACTGTGTTGGGGAACTGAGAAGTCATATTTTGATCGCATTGAAGCCTAGGGTGACAAAGGTAACATCCTCAAATAAAAACTAGAGAGAAGCTTTCTGAGAAAGTTCTTGGTGATTTGGTTTTTCATCTCACAGGGTTACACCTTTCTTTTCATGGAGTAGTTTGCTAACACTGTTTTCGTGGAATCTGCAAAGGGATATTTTGGATTGCATTGAAGCCTATGGTGACAAAGGAAATATCCTCAGATAAAAACTAGAAACACGCTTTCTGAGGACCTGCTTTGTGATGTGTTAATTCATCTCACACAGTTACACGATTCTTTTCATGGATCAGTTTGGTAGCACTGTTTTTAGGTAAACTGAGGAAGGATATTTTGGATCGCATTGAAGTCAATGGTGACAAAGGAAATATCCTCAGATGAAAACTAGAAGGAAGCTTTCTGAGAAAGTGCTAGTGATTTTTGATTTCATCTCACAGAGTTACATGATTCTTTTCATGGAGCAGCTTGGTAGCCCTGTTTTTATTGAATCTGCAAAGGTATATTCGGGAGCTCCCAGAAGCCTATGGTGAAAAAGGAAATAACTTCAGGTAAAAACTAGACAGAAGCTTTTCGAGAAATGGTTTCATCATGTGTATTCACCTCATAGAGTTTAATCTCTTTGTTGATTGAGCAGTTCGGCACTACTGTTTTTGCACTATCTGAAAGGAGATATTTAGGAACACATTGAAGTCTACGGTGAAAAAGGACATATCGTCAGATTTGAACTAGAAATGAAGCTTTCTGAGAAACTGCTTTGTGATGGGTCAACTCATCTCAGAGAGTTCCACCTTTCGTTTCATGTTGCAGTTTGTTAGCACTGTTTTTGTGGAATCTGCAGAGGGATATTTGGGAGCACATAGAGGCCTAAGGTGAAGAAAGAAAATTCTTCAAGTAAAAACTGGAGAGAAGTTTTCTTGAGAAACTCTTTGTGATGTGTGCATTCATCTCACAGAGCTAAATGTTTCTATTGAGGGAGCACTTCGGTATCACTGCGTTTGTGGTGTTTGAAAAGGGTATTTGGAAGCACATTGAAGTCTATGGTGGAAAAGGAAATATCCTGAGATAAAAACTAGAAAGAAGGTTCCTGAGAAACTGCTTTATGATGAGTCAATTTATCTAACAGGGTTACATCATTCCTTTCATGGAGCAGTTTGTTAGCACTGTTTTTGAGGAATCTGCGGAGGAATAATTGGGAGTGCATAGAGGACTAAGGTGAAAAAAGAAATTTCTTCAGGTAACAACAGGAGAGAAACTTTCAGAGAAACTCCTTCATGATGTGAGCATTTGTCTCATAGAGCTAAACGTTTCTGTTGAGGGAGCACTTGGCATCACTGTTTTTATGGTGTCTGAGAAGGGATATTTGGGAGCACATTGAAGCCTATGTTGGAAAAGGAAATATCCTCAAATAAAAACTAGAAAGAACCTTTCTTCAAAAGTGCTTTGTGATGTGTTAATTCATGTCACAGAGTTACACAATTATTTCCATGGATAAGTTTGGTAGCACTGTTTATGGGGAATCTAAGAAGAGATATTTTGAATCACATTGAAGCCTATGGTGACAAAACAATATCCTCATATAAAAACTAGAAAGACGCTTTCTGAGAAAGTTCTTTGTGATGCGTGAATTCATCTCACAGAGTTACACCTTTCTCTTCATGGCAGAGTTTGCTAACACTGTTTTGTGGAATCTGCAAAGAGATATATGGAGCACAATGATGTCTATAGTGAAAAGAGAAATATTCTCAGATAAAAGCTAGAAAGAAGCTTTCTGAGAAACTGCATTGTGATGTGAGAATGCATCTCACAGAGATACATTGTTCATTTAACTGACCAGTTTGTTAACTTGTTTTCTTGGAATCTGTAATGGGATATTTCTTAGCACAATGAAGCTTATGGTGACAAATGAAATATGCTGAGATAAAAAGTAGAAAGAAGCTTTCTGTGAAACTGCTTTGTGATGGTTAATTCATCTCATGGAGTTACACTGTTCTTTTCATTGAGCAGTCTGCTAACACTGTTTTCGTGGAATCTGTATTAGGATATTTGGGAACGCATTGAAGCCTATGGTGACAAAGGAAATATCCTTAGATAAAAACCAAAAAGAAGCTTTCTGAGAAACTGCTTTGGATGTGTGAATTTATCTCCCAGAGTTACAGATTCTTTTCGTGGATCACTTTATTAGCACTGTTTTTGAATAATCTGAGAAGGGATATTTTGGATCACATTGAAGCTTATGGTAACAAGGAAATATCCTCAGATAAAAACTGAAAAGAAGCTTTATGAGAAATTTCTTTGTGGCATGTGAATACATCTCACAGAGTTACAGCTTTCTCTATGAAGCAGTTTGCTAACACTGTTTTCACGGAATCTGCAAAGTGATATGGGAGCGCTTTGAGGCCTATGGTGAAAAAGGAAATATCCTCAGGTAAAAACTAGAAAGAAGCTTTCTGAGAAACTGCATTGTGGTGTGTGAATGCATCTCACAGAGTTATACTCTACTTTTCATTGAGCAATTTGCTAAAACTGTTTTCTATGAAACTGCAATGGGATATTTCTTAGTGCAATGAAGCTTATGGTGACAAAGGAAATAGTCTCAGGTAAAAACACTGTTTTGTGGAATCTTGTTTATGATATTTGATCCCAAATATCCTATTGCAGATTCTACAAAAACAGTGTTATCAAACTGATCAATGAAAAGTACAGTGTAATTCTGTAAGATGAGCTCACACATCACAAAGCAGTTTCTCAGGAAGCTTCATGATGGTTTTTATCTGAGAATATTTCTTTTTTCACTATACGTCTAAATTTGCTCCCAAATATCCCTTTGCAGATTCCATGAAAACAGTGTTAGCAAACTGCTAAAACAAAAGAAAGGTGCAACTCTGTGAGATAAATTCACACATCACAAGGAAATTTCTCAGAAAGCTTCTTTTTGGTTTATATCTCAGGATATTTCATTTGTCACCACAGGCTTCAATGTGATCCAAAATATCCCTTCTCAGATTCCCCATAAACAATGCTACCCAACTGATCCATGAAAAGAAAAGTATAACTCTGTGAGAGGAATTAACACATCACAAAGTGGTTTCTCCGAAACCTCTTTCTAGTTTTTTTCTGAGGATATTTTCTTTTTCACCATAGGCCTCAAAGCGCTTGTGACTATCCCTTTGCAGATTCCACAAAAATAGTGTTAATCAGCTGCTTCATGAAAACAAAGGTATAAATCTGTGAGGTGAGTTCACACATCACAAAGAAATTTTCCCAGAAGGCTTCTTTCTGATCTCTCTCTGTGGATATTTCCTTTGTAACCATAGGCTTCAATGCAATTCAAAATATCCGTTTTCAGATTCCACAAAAACAGTGATACGAAATGCTCCATGAGAAGGGTTGTGTAACTCTGTGAGATGAATTCACATATCACACAGAAGTTTCTCTAAAAGCTTCTTTCTAGTTTTTATCTTAGGATATTTCTTTTTCACCATAGGCCTCAATGTGCTCCCGAATATCCCTTCACAGATTCCGTGAAAACAGTGTTAGCAAACTGCTCCATGAAAGGAAAGGTGTAACTCTTTGAGGTGAATTAACACATCACAAAGAACTTTCTCAGAAAAATTCTTTGTAGTTTTTATCTGAGGATATTTCTTTTGTCACTTTAAATTTCAATGCATTCTGAAATATCCCATTGTAGATTCCAAGAAAACAATTTAAGCAAGCTGATCAATGAAAAGAACACTGTTACTCTGTGAGATGAATTCACCAATCACAAAGCAGTTTCTCAGAAAGTTTCTTTTGGTTTTTATTTGAGGATATTTCCTTTTTCACCATAGGCTTCAATGCCCTACCAATATCCTGTTGGAGATTCCACGAAAACAGTGTTAACAAACTGCTCCATGAATATTCATCCCTGTGAGATGAATACACACATAACAAAGAAGTTTCTCAGAAACCTTCTTTCTGATTTTTATGTGAGGATATTTCCTGTTTAACCATACTTCTCAGCTTGCTCCCAAATATCACTTTGTAGATTCCACTAAAACAGACTTCACAAACTGATACACGAAAAGAAAGGTGTTCACCTGTGAGATGAATACACACATCACAAATAAGCTTCTCAGAGAGTGTCTTTCTAGTTTTTATCTGATTATATTTCCTTTTTCAGCATAGGCATCAATGCGATCCAAAATGCCCCTTCTCAGACTCTCAAAAAAAAAAAAAAGATACTAACCTGCTCCATGAAAAGAATGGTGTAACTCTGTGAGATGAATTCACAAATCACAAAACAGTTTCTCAGAAAGCTTCATTCTAGTTTTTGTCTGAGGATATTTCCTTTTACCCCGTAGACCTCAATACACTCACGAATATCTCTTTGCCTATTCCACGAAAATAGTGTTAGCAAACTGTTCCATGAAAAGAAAGGTGCAAATCTGTGAGGTGAATTCACACATCACAAAACAGTTTCTTACAAAGCCTCTTTTTGGTTTTTGTCTGAGCATAAGTCTTTGGCACGATATTATTCAATGCGCTCCCAAATATCCTATTGTAGATTCCCCAAAAACAGTGCTACCATACTGCTCCATGAAAAGATGTTGTAACCGTGTGAAATGAATTCACACATCACAGAACTGTTTCTCAGTAAGCTACTTACTAGTTTTTATCTGTGGATATTTCCTTTTTCATCATATTCCTCTATGCATACCCGAATATCCCATTGAAGATTCCACGAAAAAATTTTTAGCAAACTTCTCAATGAAAAGAACGGTGTAACGTTGTGATATGAATTCACAGATAACAAATGAATTTCACAGAAAGCTTCTTTTTGGTTTTTATCTGAGGGTACTTCCTTTGTCACCAGAGGTTTCAATGCGATCCAAAATATCCTATCGCAGATTCCATGAAAACATTGTTATCAAACTGCTCAATGAAAAGAATGCTTTAACGTTGTAAGATGAGCTCACACATCACAAAGCAGTTTCTCAGGAAGCTTCTTTCTAGTTTTTATCTGAAGATATTTCCTATTTCACCATAGGCCTCAATGTGCTCCCAACTATTCCTTTGCAGATTCCAAAGAAAAGTGTTATCAACTGCTCCATGAAAAGAAAGGTGTACTTTAGTAAAATGAATTCACACATCACAAACAGCTTTCTCAGAAACCTTCTTTCCAGTTTTCATGTGAGGATATTTCCTTGTCACCGTAGGCTTCAAAGCGATCCAAAATGTCCTTTATCAGATTCCCCAAAAACAATGTTACCAAACTGCTCCATGAAAAGAGTCGTGTAACTCTGTGAGATGAATTCACAAATCACAAAGCAGTTTCTCAGAAAGCTTCTTTCTAGTTTTTATATGAGGATATTTCCTTTGTCACCATAAACTTTAATGCGCTCTGAAATATCCCATTGCATATTCCAGGACAACAGTGTTAGCAAACTGATCAATGAAAAGAACACTGTTACCCAGTGAGATGAATTCACCAATCACAAAACAGTTTCTCAGAAAGCTTCTTTTCGACTTTTATCTGAGGATATTTTCTTTGTCACCATAGGCTTCAATATCGTACCAAATATCCTGTTGCACATTCCACAAAAACAGTGTTAGCAAACTGCTCCATGAAAAGAAAGATGTTATTCTGTGGGATGAATACTCACATCACAAAGAAGTTTCTCAGAAAGCTTCTTTATAGTTTTTATCTGAGGATATTTCCTTTGTCACCATGGGCTTCATTTCAATACAAAATGTTCCTTCTCACATTCCCCAAACACAGTGCTATCAAACTGCATCATGAAAAGAAAAGTCTAACTCTGTGAGATGAATTCTCATATCACAAAGCAGCTTCACAGAAAGCTTGTTTTTGTTTTTTGTCTGAGGATATTTCATTTCTCACCTTAGACTTCAATGCACTCCAAAATATCATATTACAGTTTCCTTGGAACAGTGTCAGCAAACTGCTCCATGAAAAGAGTGGTGTAACTATGTGACATGAATTCACGCATCACAAAGCAGTTTCTCAGAAATCTGCATTCTAGTTTTTTTCTGAGGATATTTTCTTTTTAACCATAGGTCTCAACTCGCTCCCAACCATCACTTTCTACATTCCACGAAAACAGAGTTAACAAATTTCTCCATGAAAAGAAAGATGTAACTCTGTGAGATGAATACACACACCACAAGTAAGTTTCTCAGAAAGCTTCTTTCTAGTATTTATATGATTTTATTTTCTTTGTCGCCATAGACTTCAATGTGATCCAAAATATCCCCTCTCAGATTCCCCAAAAACAGTGCTACCAAACTGCTCCGTGAATAAAAATGTGTAACCAAGTGAGAGGAATTCAAAAAATCACAAAGCAGTTGCTAAGAAAGCTTCTTTTTGTTTTTTATCTGAGGATATATCCTATGTCACCATAGGCTTCAATGCGATCCAAAGTATCCCTTCTCAGATTCCCCAAAAACAGTGCTACCACACTGCTCCATGAAAAGAATTGTGCAAATCTGAGATGAATTCACAAGTCACAAATCAGATTCTCAGAAGGCTTCTTTCTAGTTATTGCCTGAGGATATTTCCTTTGTCACCCTAAGCTTCAATGTGCTCTGAAATATCTCATTGCACATTCCAAGAAAACAGTATTAGTAACTGCTCAATGAAAACAACAGTGCAATTCTGTAAGATCAATTCACATATCCCAAAGCAGTCTCTCAGAAAGCTTCTTTTTGGTTTTTATCTGAGGATATTTCCTTTTTCACCATAGGCTGCAATGCACTCCCAAATATCCCTTTGCAGGTTACACGAAAATAGTGTTAGCAAACTGCTCCAAGAAAAGAAAGCTGTAACGCTGTGAGGTGAATTCACACATCACAAAGAAATTTCCCAGAAAGCTTCTTTCTAGTTTTTCTCTGAGGATATTTCCTTTGTCACCATGTGCCTCAACTTGCTCCCAAATATCCCTTTGTAGGTTTCATGAAAACAGTGTTAGCAAACTGCTCCATGATAGTAAAGGTGTTACTCGGTGAGATGAATACACACATCACAAAGCAGTTTCCCAGAAGTTTCTTTCTAGTTTTTATCTGAGGATATTTCCTTTGTCACCATATGCTTCAATGCGATCCAAAATATTCCTTCTCAGATACCCCCAAAAAAGTGCTATCAAACTGCTCCATGAAAAGAATGGTGTAACTCTGTGAGATGAAGTCACACATCACAAAAGTATTTATCAGAAAGCTTGTTTCTAGTTTTTATCTGAGCGTATTTCCTTTTTCACCATATTACTCAGTGTACTACTGAATATCCAATTGCAGATTCCACGAAAAAAAGTTAGCAAACTTCTCCATGAAATGAACAGTGTAACTCTGTGAGATGAATTCATACATCACAAAGTAGATTCCTAGAAAGGATAATTCTAGTTTTTATCTGAAGATATTTCCTTTTTCACCATAGGCCTCAAGGCCCTCCCAAATAGTCCTTTTGCAGATTCCATGAAAACATTGTTAGCAAAGTCCTCCATGAAAAAAAGGGTGTAACTCTGTGAGATGAATTCACACATCGCAAAGTAGATTCCTAAAAAGGATAATTCTAGTTTTTATCTGAAGATATTTCCTTTTTCACCATAGACATCAAGGCCCTTGCAAATATTCCTTTGCAGATTTCATGAAAACTTTGTAAGCAAAGTCCTCCATGAAAAGAAAGGTGTAACTCTGTGAGATGAATCCACACATCACAAAGCTGTTTCTCAGATAGATTCTTTTTAGTTTTATTCTGAGAATATTTCCTGTCACCTTAGGCTTCAATGAGATCCAAACTCTCCCTTCTCTGATTCCCAATAATAGTGTTACCAACTGCTGCATGAAAAGAAAGGTGTAACTCTGTGAGATGAATTAGCATATCACAAAGCGGTTTTTGAGAAATCTTCTTTCTAGTTTGTATATCAGAACATTTCGGTTGTCACCATAAGCTTAAGTGCTCTCTGAAAAATCCCATTGTGGACTCCAAGAAAACAGTGTTAACAAACTACTCAATGAAAAGAACAGTGTAAATCAGAGAGATGAATTAACACATCACAAAGTAATTTTGCAGACAGCTTCTTTCTAGTTTTTGTCTGAGGATATTTCCTTTGTCTCCATAAACTTCAATGAGCTCCAAAATATCCCAATGAAGATTCCAAGAAAACAGTGTTACCAAACTGCTCAATGAAAAGAACGAGGTAACCCTGAGATGAATTCACACCTCACAAAGCAGTTTCTCAAAAAGCTGCTTTTTGGTTTTTGTTTGAGTTTGGTTTTCCTTTTTAACCATAAACCTCAAAGCGCTCAGAAATATCTCTTTGCAGATTTCACAAAAACAGTGTTAGCATCTGCTCCATGAAAAAAAGGTGTTACTCTACGACATGAATACACACATCACAATGAAGCTTCTCAGAAAGCTACTTTCAAGTTTTTATCATGGGATGTTTCCTTTGCCATCAAAGGCTTCAAAGCGATCAAAAATATCCTATCCCAGATTCACCAAAAACAGTGCTATCATACTGCTCCTTGAAAGGAATCGTGTAACTCTGTGAGAAAAATTCACAAATTACAAAGCAGTTTCTCATAAAGATTCTTTCTAGTTATTATATGAGGATATTTCCTTTTTCACCATAGGCCCCATTGCGCTCGTGAATATCCCATTGCAGATTCCACGAAAATAGTATTAGCAATCTGTTCCAAGGAAAGAAAGGTATAAACCTGTGTGATGAATTCACACATTACAAAGCTATTTCTCAGAAACCTTCTTTTTGGTTTTTCTCTGAGGATATTTTCTTTTGTCAGCATATCCTTCAATGCGCTCCAAAATATTCAATTACAGATCTCACGAAAAAAGTTTTGTCAAACTGCTCAACGAAAAGAAAATTTTATTTATTTATTTATTTTTATTATACTTTAAGTTCTAGGGTACATGTGCATAACGTGCAGGTTTGTTACATATGTATACTTGTGCCATGTTGGTGTGCTGCACCCATCAACTCGTCAGCACCCATCAATTCATCATTTATATCACGTATAACTCCCCAATGCAATCCCTCCCCTCTTCCTCCTCCCCATGACAGGCCCCAGTGTGTGATATTCCCCTTCCCGAGTCCAAGTGATCTCATTGTTCAGTTCCCACCTATGAGTGAGAACATGCGGTGTTTGTTTTCTGTTCTTGTGATAGTTTGCTAAGAATGATGGTTTCCAGCTGCATCCATGTCCCTACAAAGGACGCAAACTCATCCTTTTTTATGACTGCATAGTATTCCATGGTGTATATGTGCCACATTTTCTTAATCCAGTCTGTCACAGATGAACATTTGGGTTGATTCCAAGTCTTTGCTATTGTGAATAGTGCCACAATAAACATACGTGTGCATGTGTCTTTGTAGTAGAATAACTTATGATTCTTTGGGTATATACCCAGTAGTGGGATGGCTGGGTCATATGGTACATCTAGTTCTAGATCCTTGAGGAATCGCCATACTGTTTTCCATAATGGTTGAACTAGTTTACAATCCCACCAACAGTGTAAAAGTGTTCCTATTTCTCCACATCCTCTCCAACACCTGTTGTTCCTGATTTTTTAACGATTGCCATTCTAACTGGTGTGAGATGGTATCTCATTGTGGTTTTGATTTGCATTTCTCTGATGGCCAGTGATGATGAGCATTTTTTCATGTGTCTGTTGGCTGTATGAATGTCTTCTTTTGAGAAATGTCTGTTCATATCCTTTCCCCACTTTTTGATGGGGTTGTTTGTTTTTTTTCTTGTATATTTGTTTGAGTTCTTTGTAGATTCTGGATATTAGCCCTTTGTCAGATGAGTAGATTGCAAAAATTTTCTCCCATTCTGTAGGTTGCCTGTTCACTTCTGATGGTAGTTTCTTTTGCTGTGCAGAAGCTCTTTAATTTAATTAGATCTCATTGTCAATTTTGGCTTTTGCTGCCATTGCTTTTGGTGTTTTAGACATGAAGTCCTTGCCCATGCCTATGTCCTGAATGGTACTACCTAGATTTTCTTCTAGGGTTTTTATGGTATTAGGTCTAACATTTAAGTCTCTAATCCACCTTGAATTAATCTTCGTAAAAGGAATAAGGAAAGGATCCAGTTTCAGCTATCTACTAATGGCTAGCCAATTTTCCCAGCACCATTAATTAAATAGGGAATCCTTTCCCCATTTCTTGTTTCTCTCAGGTTTGTCAAAGATCAGATGGCTGTAGATGTGTGGTATTATTTCTGAGGACTCTGTTCTGTTCCATTGGTCTATATCTCTGTTGTGGTACCAGTACCATGCTGTTTTGGTTACTGTAGCCTTGTAGTATAGTTTGAAGTCAGGTAGCGTGACGCCTCCAGCTTTGTCCTTTTGACTTAGGATTGTCTTGGCAATGCGGGCTCTTTTTTGGTTCCATATGAACTTTAAAGCCGTTTTTTCCAATTCTGTGAAGAAAGTCATTGGTAGCTTGATGGGGATGGCATTGAATCTATAAATAACCTTGGGCAGTATGGCCATTTTCACGATACTGATTCTTCCTATCCATGAGCATGGTATGTTCTTCCATTTGTTTGTGTCCTCTTTGATTTCCCTGAGCAGTGATTTGTAGTTCTCCTTGAAGAGGTCCTTTACATCCCTTGTAAGTTGGATTCCTAGGTATTTTATTCTCTTTGAAACAATTGTGAATGGAAGTTCATTCCTGATTTGGCTCTCTGCTTGTCTGTTACTGGTGTATAAGAATGCTTGTGATTTTGCACATTAATTTTGTATCCTGAGACTTTGCTGAAGTTGCTTATCAGCTTAAGGAGATTTTGGGCTGAGACAATGGGGTTTTCTAAATATACGATCATGTCATCTGCAAACAGGGACAATTTGATTTCTTATTCCTAACTGAATACCCTTGATTTCTTTCTCTTGCCTGATTGCCCTAGCCAGAACTTCCAACACTATGTTGAATAGGAGTGGTGAGAGAGGGCATCCCTGTCTTGTGCCAGTTTTCAAGGGAATTTTTCCAGTTTTTACCCATTCAGTATGATATTAGCTGTGGGTCTGTCATAAATAGCTCTTATTATTTTGAGGTACGTTCCATCAATACCGAATTTATGAGCGTTTTCAGCATGAGGGGCTGTTGAATTTTGTCAAAAGCCTTTTCTGCATCTATTGAGATAATCATGTGGTTCTTGTCTTTGGTTCTGTTTATATGCTGGATTACGTTTATTGATTTGCGAATGTTGAACCAGCCTTGCATCCAGGGAAGGAGCCCACTTGATCATGGTGGATAAGCTTTTTGATGTGCTGGCTGAATCCGGTTTGCCAGTATTTTATTGAGAATTTTTGCATCGATGTTCATCAGGGATATTGGTCTAAAATTCCCTTTTTTGTTGTGTCTCTGCCAGGCTTTAGTATCAGGATGGTTGGCCTCATAAAATGAGTTAGGGAGGATTCCCTCTTTTTCTATTGATTGGAATAGTTTCAGAAGGAATGGTACCAGCTCCTCCTCTTATCTCTGTAGAATTCAGCTGTGAATCCATCTGGTCCTGGAATTTTTTTGGTGGGTAGGCTATAATTATTGCCTCAATTTCAGAGCCTGCTATTGGTCTATTCAGGGATTCAACTTCTTCCTGGTTCAGTCTTGGGAGAGTGTAAGTGTCCAGGAAATTATCCATTTCTTCTAGATTTTCTAGTTGATTTTCGTAGAGGTGTTTATAGTATTCTCTATGGTAGTTTGTATTTCTGTGGGGTCGGTGGTTTATCCCCTTTATCATTTTTTATTACCTCTATGTGATCCTCTCTCCTCTTTTATTATTAGTCTTGCTAGTGGTCTGTCAATTTTATTGATCTTTTCAAAAACCACACTCCTGGATTCATTGATTTTTTCGAGGTTTTTGTTGTGTCTCTATCTCCTTCAGTTCTGCTCTGATCTTAGTTACTTCTTGCCTTCTGCTAGCTTTTGAATGTGTTTGCTCTTGCCACTCGGTTGGGAGTTACCCGATTTCCCAGGTGTTGTGTGTCTCAGTTCCCCTGGCTAGGAAAAGGGATTCCCTTCCCCCTTGCACTTCCCAGGTGAGGCGATGCCTCACCCTGCTTCAGCTCTCCCTGGTCAGGCTGCAGCATCTGACCAGCACTGATTGTCCAGCACTCCCTAGTGAGATGACCCAAGTACCTCAATTGAAAATGCAGAAATCACCGGTCTTCTGTGTCGCTCCCACTGGGAGTTGGCGACTGGAGCTGTTCCTATTCGGCCATCTTGCTCCACCCACCCGAAAAGAATATTTTAACACAGTAAGATGAATTCACTCATCACAAAGCATTTCTCAGATAACTTCTTTCTAGTTTTGATCTCATGATATTTCCTTTTTCACCATAAGCCTCAATGCACTCCAAAATATCTCTTTGCAGATTACACAAAAACAGTGTTAGCAAACTGCTCCATGAAAAGAAAGGTGTGACTCTGTGAGGTCAATCCACACATCACAAAGTAGTTTCTCAGAAAGCTTCTTTCTACTTTTTATCTGAGGATGTTTCCTGTTTCTCTGTATTCCTCAATGGTCTCTGGAATATCCCATTGCAGATTCCAAGAAAAAGGTGTTAGCTAACTTCTCAATGAAAAGAATGGTGTAATTCTGTGAGGTGAATTTACACATCACAAAGCAGTTTCACAGAAAGCTTCTTTCTAGTTTTTATAGGAGGATATTTCCTTTTTCACCATATTTCTCATTGGACTCATGAATATTCATTCAAGATTCTCCAAAAGCAGTTCTACAAAACTGATTTATGAAAACAATTGTTTGACTCTGTGAGATGAAGTAACACATCAAAAAGTCGTTTCTCAGGAAGCTTTTGCCTAGTTTTACACGAGGGTATTCCTTTGTAAAAATAAGCTTCAATGAGCTCTGAAATATCCCCTTGCAAATTCCAAGAAAACACTGTTAGCCAACTGTTCAATGAAAAGAACAGTGTAATCCTGTGAAATGAATTCACACATCATAAAGCAGGTTCTCAGAAAGTTTATGTCTACATTTTATATGAGGATATTTCCTTTTCCACCATAGGTCTCAACTCACTCCCAAATATCCCTTTCTATATTCCAAAAAACAGTGTTTGCAAACTGCTACATGAAAAAAGTTACTACTCTGTGAGATGTATAGACACATCAGAAAGAAGTTTGTCAGAAAGCCTCCTTCTAGTTTTTTTTCTGAGGATATTTAATTTGTAAGTATATGCTTCAATGAAATCAAAAATAATCTTCCTCAGAATCCCCATAAACAGTGCTACCAAACTGCTCCATGAAAAGAAAGGTGTAACTCTGTGAGATGAATTCACACATCACACAGCAGTTTCACAGAAAGCTACTTTTTGGTTATTTTTCTGAGGATAAATCATTTGTCACCATAGGCTTCAATGTCCTCCCAATATCCTATTGCAGATTCCACGCAAACAGTGTTAATAAACTGCTATAAGGAAAGAAAGGTGTAACTCTGTGAGATGAATTCACCCATCACAAAGCAATTTCACACAAATCTTCCTATTGGTTTTATTGGAGGATATTTCCATTTTCAATATAGGCCTCAATGTGCTCCCAAATACACTTTCCAGATACCACAAAAACAGTGTTAGCAAACTGCTCCATGAAGAGAAAGGTGTAACTCTGAGAGAGGAATCCACCCATCACAAAGAACTTTCTCAGAAAGCTTCTTTCTAGTTGTTATCTGAGGATATTTTCTTTGTCACCGTAGGCTTCAAGGCAGTTTAAATTATCCCTTCTCAGATTCCCCCAAAACAGTGGCACAAAACTACTCCATGAAAGAGTGCTGTAACTCAGTGAGATGAATTCACACATCACAGAGCAGATTTTCAGAAAGCTTCTTTCTAGTTTTTTTCAGAGGATATTTCTCTTTTCACCATAGGTCTCAACTCTCTCCCAAATATCCCTCTGTAGATTCCAAGACAATAGTGTTAGGAAACTGATGCATGAAAAGAAACTTGTTACTCTGGGAGATGAATACATACATCACAAAGTAGTTCCTCAGAAAGCTACTTCCTAGTTTTTGCCTAAGGATACTTCCATTGTCACCATAAGTTTCAATGCACTTGAAAATATCCCATTGTAAATTCCACGAAAACTGTGTTAGAAAACTGCTCAATCCCATCCTGGCTAACCCAGTGAAACCCCGTCTCTACTAAAAAATACAAAAAAACTAGCTGGGCGAGGTGGCGGGCACCTGTAGTCCTAGCTACTCGGGAGGCTGAGGCAGGAGAATGGCATAAACCCAGGAGGCAGAGCTTGCAGTGAGCCAAGATCCGGTCACTGCACTCCAGCCTGGGCGACAGAGCGAGACTCCATCTCAAAAAAAAAAAAAAGAAAACTGCTCAAAAAAAAACAACAGTATAACTCTGAGAGATGAATTCACACATCACAAAGCAGTTTCTCAGAAAGACTCATTCTAGTTTTTATCTCAGTATATTTAGTGTTTCACCATAGGCCTCAATGCTCTTCCAAATATCCCTTTGCAGATTGCATGAAAACAGTGTTAGCAAACTGCTCAAAGAAAGGACAGTATAACTCTGATAGAAGAATTCACACATCACAAAACAGTTCCTCGGGAAGTTTCATTCTTGTTTTTATACGAGTGTATTTCCTTTGTCACCTTAAGCTTCAATGTGCTCGGAAATATCCTCTTGCAGATTCCACGAACACAGTGTTAGAAAATTCCTCAATGGAAAGAATGAGGTAACTCTGTGAGGTGAATTCACAGAACACAAAGCAGTTTCTCAGAAATCTGCTTTTTGGTTTTTATCTGAGGATATTTCCTTTGTCACCATAGGCTTCAATGCACTCCCAAATATATCATTGCAGATTCTACAAAAACAGTGTTATCAAACTGCTCAATGAAAAGCGTGGTGTAACTCTGTGAAATGAGTTCACATGTGGCAAAGAACTTTCTCAGAAAGCTTCTTTCTTGTTTTTATATGAGGGTATATAGTTTTCAAAATAGACTTCAATGCGATGTCTAATACAACTTTTCAGATTCCCCAAAAGCAGTGCTACTAAACTGATCCATTAAATAAATCCTGTAACTCTGTGAAATGAATTCACAAATCACTCAGCAGTTTCTCAGAAAGCTTCTTTCTAGTTTTTGTCTGAGGATATTTCCTTTGTCACCATAAGCTTCAATGCCCTCTGAAATACCCCATTGCAGATTCCAAGAAACCAGTGTTAGAAAACTGCTCAATGAAAAGAACAGTGTAATTCTGTGAGATGAATTCACACATCAAAAAGCATTTTCTCAGAAAGTTTCTTTCTAGTTTTTATCTGAGGACATTTCCTTTTAAATCATAGGCCTCAATGCACTCCCAAGTATCCCTTTGCAGGTTCCACGAAAACAGTGTTAGCAAACTGCTGCAGGAAAATAAAGGTGTAACTCTGTGAGACAAATTCACGCATCCCAAAGCAGTTTCTCAGAAAGCTTCTTTCTAGTTTTTATCTCAAGACATTTCCTTTGTCACCATGGGCTTCAATATGATCCAAAATATCACTTCTCATAATCATCAAAAACAGTGATACAAAACTGCTCCATGAAAAGAATCAAGTAACTCTGTGAGACGAATTCACAAACCACAAAGCAGTGTCTCAGAAAGCTTCTTTCTATTTTTGTCTGAGGATATTTCCTTTTTCACCATAGGCCTCAATTCTCTCCTGGATATCCCTTTGTAGAAAACATGAAATTAGTGTTAGAAAAGTGCTCCATGAAAAGAAAGGTGTAAACCTGTGAGGTGAATTCACATATCCCAAAGTTGTTTCTCAGAATGCTTCTTTTTGGTTTTTGTCTGAGGACATTTCTTTTGTCATTTTAGACTTCAACGCACTCTCAAATATCCTATTGTAAATTCCACGAAAACAGTGTTAGCAAACTGCTCCAAGTAAAGAGTCATGTAAATCTGTGAGATGAATTCACACATCTCAAAGCAGTTTCTCAGAAAGTTTCTTTCTAGTTTTTATCTGAGGATATTTCCTTTTTCAATATAGGCTTCAATGCTATTCAAAGTATCCCTTCTCAGATTCCCGAAAAAGAGTGCTACCCAACTGCACTATGGAAAGAGTGGTGTAACTCTGTGAGATGAATTCACACATCCAAAGCTCTTTCTCAGATATATTATTTCTAGTTTTTAACTGAAGATATTCCCTTTTCACCATATTCCTCAATGTGCTCCGGAATATCCCATTGTAGATTCCACGAAAAAGGTGTTAGCCAACTTCTCAACAAAAAGAATGGTGTAACTCTGTAAGATGAATTCACACACCACAAGGCAGTTCCGCAGAAAGCTTATTTTTGGTTGTTATCTGAGGATATTTCCTTTGTCACCATAGGCTTCAATACTCTCCAAAACACCCTATTGCAGATTCCACGAAAACAGTGTTATCAAAAAGCTCAATTAAACAAATGGTATAACCCTGTATGATGAATTCACACATCATGGTGCAGTTTCCCAGAAAGACACTTTCCAGTTTTTATCTGAGGATACTTCCTTTTTGAGTATTGGCCTCAATTCACTCCCAAATATCCCTTTGAAGATTCCTCAAAGGCAGTGTTATCAAACTCTTCCATGAAAAGAAAGGTGTAATACTGAGAAGTGAATTCTGACATCAAAAAGAACTTTCTCAGAAAGCTTCTTTCTGGTTTGTATCTGAGAATATTTCCTTTGTCATGATAGGCTTCAATGAGATCCAATATATCCCTTCTCGGATTCCCCAAAAACAGTTCTACCAAACTGATCCATGAAAAGAATGATGTAACTTTTTCACTATAGGCCTCAAGGCACTCCCAAATATCCCCTTGCAGATTCCACGAAAAGAGTGTTAGGTAACTGCTCCATGAAAAGAAAGGTGTAACTGTGTGAGATGTATTCACACATCACAAAGAGTTTCTTAGAAAGACTCTTTCTAGTTTAAATCTGAGGATATTTCCTTTGTCCCTGTAGGTTTCAATGCAATCTAAAATATCCCTTCTCAGTTTCCAAAAAAATCACTGCTACCAAACTGCTCCATGAAAAGAATCATGTAAGTCTGAGAGATAAATTAACACATCATGAAGTGTTTTCTCAGAAAGTTTGTTTCAAGTTTTTTAATGAGGATATTTCCTTTGACACCATAAGCTTCAATGCAGTCTGAAGTATCCCATTCTAGAATCCAGGAAAACGGTGTTGGCAAACTGCTAAATGCAAAGAACAGTATAAGTCTCAGAGACGAATTCACACATCACAAAGCACTTTCTCAGAAAGCTTCTTTCTGGTTTTTATCTGAGGATACTTCCTTTTTGAGTATTGGCCTCAATTCACTCCCAAATATCCCTTTGAAGATTCCTCAAAGGCAGTGTTATCAAACTCTTCCATGAAAAGAAAGGTGTAATACTGAGAAGTGAATTCTGACATCAAAAAGAACTTTCTCAGAAAGCTTCTTTCTGGTTTGTATCTGAGAATATTTCCTTTGTCATGATAGGCTTCAATGAGATCCAATATATCCCTTCTCGGATTCCCCAAAAACAGTTCTACCAAACTGATCCATGAAAAGAATGATGTAACTTTTTCACTATAGGCCTCAAGGCACTCCCAAATATCCCCTTGCAGATTCCACGAAAAGAGTGTTAGGTAACTGCTCCATGAAAAGAAAGGTGTAACTGTGTGAGATGTATTCACACATCACAAGAGTTTCTTAGAAAGACTCTTTCTAGTTTAAATCTGAGGATATTTCCTTTGTCCCTGTAGGTTTCAATGCAATCTAAAATATCCCTTCTCAGTTTCCAAAAAAATCACTGCTACCAAACTGCTCCATGAAAAGAATCATGTAAGTCTGAGAGATAATTAACACATCATGAAGTGTTTTCTCAGAAAGTTTGTTTCAAGTTTTTTAATGAGGATATTTCCTTTGACACCATAAGCTTCAATGCAGTCTGAAGTATCCCATTCTAGAATCCAGAAAACGGTGTTGGCAAACTGCTAAATGCAAAGAACAGTATAAGTCTCAGAGACGAATTCACACATCACAAAGCACTTTCTCAGAAAGCTTCTTTCTGGTTTTTATCTGAGGATCTTTCCTTTTTCACCATAGGCATCAATGCACTTCCAAATATCTCTTTGCTGATTCCACGACAACTGTGTTAACAAACTTCTCTATAAAAAAAAAAGTGTAACTCACGGAGATAAATTGACACATCACAAAGAAGTGTCTCAGTAAGCTTCTTTCTAATTTTATCAGTCGATATATCCTTTGTTATCATAGACTTCAATGTGATCCAAAATATCCCTTCGTGGATTCCCCAGAAAGAGTGCTACCAAACTGCTCCATAGAAAGAATCATCTAACTGTGTGAGATGAATTAACAAATCACAAAGCAATTTCTCAGTAAGTTTCTTTCTAGTTTCTGTCTGAGGATATTTACTTTGTCAGTATAAACTTCAATACACTCCGAAATATCCCTTTGCAGATTTAAAGAAAACAGTGTTATCAATCTGCTCAATGAAAAGAATGGTGTAACTCTGTGAGATGAATTCACACATCACAAGGCAGTTTCTCAGAAAGTTTCTTTATAGTTTTTATCTGAGGATATTTGCTTTGTTACCATAGGTGTCAATGCGCTCCAATATATACTATTGAAGATTCCACAACAACCGTGTTATCAAACCGCTCCATGAAAAGAATAGCCTAACTCTGTGAGATGAATTCACACATCACAAAGCAGTTTCTCAGAAACCTTCTTCCTACTTTTTATCTGAGGATATTTAGTTTTTCACCAGAGTACTCAATGCACTTCCAAATATCCCATTGCAGATTCCACAAAAACAGTGTTAGAAAAACTGCCCCATGAAAAGAAAGTTGTAACTCTGTGAGTTGAATTCACACATCACAAATCAGTTTCCCAGAAAGCTTCTTTCTAGTTTTTATCTGAGGATATTTCCTTTGTCACTATAGGGTTCAATGTGATCCAAAATACCCATTCCCAGACTCCCCAAAAACAGTGCTACCAACTGATCCATGAAAAGGATCATATAACTCGGTGATATTAATTAGCACATCTCAAAGCGGTTTCTCAGAAAGCTTCATTCTACTTTTTATCTGAGGATATTTCCTTTTTCTCCATTTGCCTCAATGCACTCCAAAATATTCCATTGCAGATTCCAAGAAAAGAGTGTTATCAAACTGATCAATGAAAAGAACAGTGTAATTCGGTGAGATGAATTCAAACATCACAAAGCACTTTCTCAGAAAGCTTCTTTTTTGTTTTTTCTGAGGATATTTCCATGAAACCAAAGGCTTCATTGCCCTCCCATATATCCCGTTGCACATTCCTCAAAAACAGTGTTAGCAAACTGTTCCAAGAAAAGAAATGTGTAACTTTGTGAGATGAATTACCACATCACAAAGAACTTTCTCTGAAAGTTTCTTTCCAGTTTTTATCTGATGATATTCCTTTTGTCACCATAGGCTTCAAAGCAATCCAAAATATCAATTCTCAGATTCCTCAAAAACAGTGCCAGCAAACTGCTCCATGAAAAGAATCATGTATTCATCATGTGGGATGAATTCACAAAACACAATGGGGTTTCTCAGAAAGTTTCTTTCTAGTTATTTTCTGAGGATATTTAGTTTTTCACCATGATCCTCAAAGCACTCCTCAATATCCCATTGCAGATTTTAGGAAAACAGTGTTAGCACACTGCTAAATGAAAAGAAGTGTGTACCACTGTCAGATGATTTCACAAATCACAAAGCAGTTTCTCAGAAAGCTCTTACTTGATTTTATCTGAGGATATCTCATTTTTAAATACAAGCCTCAATGCGCTCCCAAATATACTTTTGCAGACTCCATGGAAATAGTGTTAGCAAACTGTTCCATGAAAACAAAGATGTAACTCTGTGAAATGAACTCACAACTCACAAAGCAGTTTCTCAGAGAGCTTCTTTCTAGTTTTGCTATGAGGATATTTTGTTTATCACCATAAGCTTCAATGGGCTCTGAAATATCCCTTTGCAGATTCTAAGGAAACAGTGTTAGCAAACTGCTCAATGAAAATAATGGTGTAACACAAAGCAATTTCTCAGAAAACTTCTTTTAACTTTTATCTGAGGATATTTCCTTTTTCACCATAGGCCTCTAGTCACTCCCAAATATCCCTTAGTAGATTGCAAGAAAGCAGTGTTATCAAACTGCTACATGAAAAGAAAGTATATGTCTGTAAGACAAATTCACACATCACAAAGCAATTTTTCAGAAAGCTTCCTTTTGGTTTTTTTATGAGGATATTTACTTTGTAACAATAGCTTCAATGTGCTCCCAAATATCCTATTGCAGACTCCACAAAAGCAGTGTTATCAAACGGTTAAATGAACAGAATCGTGTAGCTCTGTGAGATAAATTCACCCATCACAAAGCAATTTCTCAGAAAGCTTCTTTCTAGTTTTTATCTGAGGATATTTCCTTTTACACCATAGGCCTGAATGCGCTCCCAAATATCTCATTGCAGACTCCATGAAAACACTGTTGGAAGATGCTCCATGAAAAGAAAGGTGTAAATCTGTGATACGAATTCACACATCACAAAAAACTTTCTTAGAAAGCTTCTTTCTAGTTTTTATCTGAGAATATTTCCTTTTTCACGATAGCCTTCAATGCGCTCCGAAATATCCCATTGTAGATTTCAAGAAAACAGTGTTAGCAAACTGCTCAATGTAAAGAACAGTGAAATCACGTGTGCTGAATTCACACATCACAAAGCAGTTTCTCAGAAAGCTTCTTTCTACTTTTTATCTGAGGATATTTCCTTTTACACCATAGGACTCAATGAGCTTCCAAATATCCCTTTGGAGATTCCATGAAAATACTGTTAGGAAACTGCTCCATGAAAAGAAAGGTGAAAATCTGTGATGTGAATTCACACATCAGAAATAACTTTCTCAGAAAGCTTCTTTCTGGATTTTATCTGAGGTTATTTCCTTTGTCACCAGAGGCTTCAGGCGATCCAAAATATCCCTTCTCAGATTACCCAAAAGCAGTGCTATCAAACTGAACCATGAAAAGAATCGTGTATCTCTGTGAGATGTATTCACAAATCACAAAGTGGTTTCTCAGAAAGATTTTTTCTACTTTTTGTCTGAGGATATTTCCTTTTTCACAGTAAGCTTCAATGTGCTCTGAAATATGCCATTGTAGATTCCGAGAAAACAGTGTGAGCAAACTGCTCAGTGAAAAGGACAGTGCAACTCTTTGAGTTGAATTCACACAACACAAAGCAGTTTCTCACAAAGCTTCTGTCTAGTTTTTCTATGAGGATATTTCCTTTGTCACCATAGGCTTCAATGCTCTCCCAAATATCCTATTGCAGATTCCACAAAAGCAGTGTAATCAAACGGCTCAATGGAAAGAATGGTGTAGCTCTGTGAGATGAATTCACACATCACAAAGCAGTTTCTCAGAAAGCTTCCTTCTAGTTTTTATCTGAGGATATTTCCTTTTTCACTATAGGCCTCACTGGGCTCCCAAATATCCCTTTGGATATTCCATAAAAACACTGTTAGCAAACTGCACTATGAAGGGAAAGGTGTAACTCTGTGAGATGAATTCACACATCATGAAGAACTTTCTCAGAGAGCTTCTTTCTAGTTTTTATCTGAGGATATTTCCTTAGTCAACGTATTCTTCAATGTGATCCAAAATATCCCTTCTCAGTTTACACAAAAGAGTGCTACCAAACAGATCCATGAAAGGAGTTGTGTAAGTCAGTGAAATGAATTCACACATTACAAAGCAGTTTCTCAGAAAGCTTCTTACTAGTTTTTATATGAAGATATTTCCTTTGTCACAATAAGTTTCAATGTGATCTGAAATATCACATTGCAGATTCCTAGAAAACAGTGTTGCTGGCCTCTAAATGAAAAGAACAGTGAGAACTGTGAGATGAATTCACACATCACAAAGCAGTCTCTCAGAAAGCTTTTCGATGGTAATTAACTGAGGATATTTCCTTTTTCACCATAGGCCTTAAAGCACTCCCAAATATACCTTTGCAGATTCCATGAAAACAGTGTTAGCAAACTGCTCCATGAAAAGAAAGGTGTAACTCTCTGAGATGAATTCACACATCACTAAGCACTTTCTCAGAAAGCTTCTTTCTGTTTTTCTATGAGGATACTTCCTTTTTCACTACAGGTCTCAATGCCCTTGCAAATATCCCTTTACAGTTTCCACAAAAACTGTGTTAGCATTCTTGTCCATGAAAACAATGGTGTTTCACCATGACATGAATTCACACATCACAAAGAACTTTATCAGAGAGCTTCTTTCTAGTTTTTATCTGAGGACATTTCTTTAGTCACCATAGGCTTCAATTCGATGCAAAGTATCCCTTCCGAGATTCCCCCAAAACAGTACTACCAAACTACTCCATGAAAAGAATCGTGGATTCTGTGAGATGAATTCACGCATCATAAAGCAGTTTCTCAGAATTTTCTTTCTAATTTTTATCTGTGAATATTTCCTTCGTCACCATAAATTCATTGTGCTCCGAAATATCCCATTGCAGATTAAAAGAAAACAGTGTTAGCAAACTGCTCAATGAAAAGAACAGTGTAATTCTGTGAGATGAAAAACATGGCACAAAGTGGTTTCTCAGAAACCTTCTTTTCGGTTTTTATCTGAGGATATTTCCTTTGTCACCATAAGCTTCAAGGTGCTCCCAAATGTCCTATTGCAGATTCCATGAAAAAAGTGTTATCAAACTGCTCAATGAAAGAATGGTGTAGCTCTGTGTAACGAATTCACACCTCCCAAACCAGTCTCTCAGAAAGCTTCTTTCTAGTTTTTATCTGAACTTATTTCCTTTTTCACCACAGGCCTTAATGCACTCCCAAACATCACTTTGAAGATTCCACGAAAAGACTGTTTGCAATCTGCTCCATGAAAAGAAAGGTGTAACTCTCTGAGATGAATTCACATATCACAAAGGACTTTCTCAGAAAGCTTCTTTCTACTTTTTATCTGAGGATATTTCAGTTGTAACTGTAGGCTTCAATGCAATCCAAAATATCCCTTTAAAGTTTCCCCAGAAAGAGTGCTGTCAAACTGGACAATGAAAAGCATTGTATATCTCTGTGAGATGAATTCACAAAGCAGATTCTCAAAATGTTTCTTTTTAGTTTTTGTCTGCAGATATTTACTTTTTGACAATAAACTTCACTGCACTCCAAAATATCCTATTTTAGATCCAGGAAAGCAGTGTTAGCACACCGCTTAATGAAAAGAACAGGGTAACTCTGTGAGTTTAATTCCCACGTTACAGAGCAGTTTCTCAGAAAGTTCATTTTTAGTTTTTCTACGGGGATATTTTCTTTGTCAAAATAGGTTCAATGCACTGCCAAATATCCTATAGCAGACTCCACAAAAACCGTGTAATCAAACGGCTCAAAGAAAAGAATGGTGTAGCTCTGTGAGATGAATTCACCCATCACAAAGCAGTTTCTCTGAAAGCTTCTTCTACTTTTTATCTGAGGATATTTGCTTTTTCACCACAAGCCTCAATGCCCTCCCAAATAACCCTTTGCAGATTCCTCAAAAACAGTGTTAGCACACTTTTCCTCGAAAAGAATGTTGTAACTCTGTGAGATGTATTCACACATAAAAAAATCTTTCTCAGAAAGCTTCTTTCTGTTTTTCTTTCTGATGATATTTCCTTTGTCACCATAGGCTTCAATACGATTGAAAATATCCCTACTCAAATAACCCAAAAACACTGCTATCAAACTGATCCACTGAAAACATTGTGTAACTCTGTGAGATGAATTGACAAATAACAAAGGAGTGTCTCAGAAATTTCTTTCTAATTTTTGTCTGAGGATATTTAATTTTTAACACTAGGCTTCAAAGCGCTCCAAAATACACCATTGCAGATTTCAAGAAAACAGTGCTAGCAAACTGCTCAATGAGATGATCAGTGTAATTCTGTGAGTTGAATTCACTCATCACAGGAAGTTTCTCAGAAAGCTTCTTTCTAGTTTTTATCTGAGGATATTTCCTTTCTCACCATAGGCCTCAGTGCACTACCATATATCCCTTTACAGATTCCTCGAAAAGAGTGTTAGCAAATTGCTTTATGAAGAGAACAGTGTAACACTCTGAGATGAATTCACACATCTCAAGGCAGTCTCTCAGAAAGCATGTTTCTAGTTTTTATCTGAGGATGCTTTCTTTTTAACTGTAGGGCTCAATGTGCTCTAAAATATCCCTTTGCAGATTCCACAAAAACAGTATTAGTGAACTGCTCCATAGTGACAATGCTGTACTTCAGTGAGCTGAAATCACATATCACAAATAATTTTATCAGAAAGCTTCTTTCTAGTTTTTATCTGAGGATATTTCCCTTGTCACTGTAGGCTTCTATGCAATTGAAAATATCCCTTCTCAGATACCACAAAAACAGTGCTACCAAACTGATCCATGAAAAGAATCGTGTAACTCTGTAAGAAGAATTCACAAATCACAAAGCAATTTTCCAGAAAACTTCTTTCTACTTTTTCTATGAGAATATTTTGTTTGTCACCATAAGCTTAATTGCACTCTGAAATATTCCTTTGCTGATTCCGAGAAAACAGTCTTAGCAAACTGCTCAATGAAAACAACAGTGTAACTCTGTGAGTTGAATTCACACATCACAAAGCACTTTCTCAGAAAGCTTCTATCTAGTTTTTATCTGAGGATATTTCCTTTTTCACCATAGGCCTCAATGTGCTCCCAAAAATCTCTGCAGATTACATGAAAACAGTGTTAGTAAACTACTCCATGAAAAGAAAGCTGCAACTCTGTGTGATGAATTCACACATCACAAAGAACCTTCTCAGAAAGCTTCTTTCAAGTTTTTATCTGAGTATATTCCCTTTTTCTCTATAGGCCTCCATGTGCTTCCCAATATCCCCTTGCAGATTCCACGAACACAGTGTTAACAAATTGATCCATTAAAAGAATCTTGTAACTCTGTGAGATGAATTAACAGATCAGAGAGCATTTACTCAGAAAGATTCCTTCTAGTTTTTATATGAGGGTATTTCCTTTGCCACCTTAAACTCAATGTTCTCCAAAATAACCTTTTGCAGATTTCACTAAAACAGTGTTAACAAACTGTTCAAAGAAAGGAACAGTGTATCTCTGTGAGATGAATTCCCACGTCACAAAGCAGTTTCTCAGAATGTGTCTTTCTAGTTTTATCTAAGGATATTTCCTTTTAAACCATAGGCCCCAATGTGCACAAAAATATCCATGTGCAGATTGCATGAAAACAGTGTTAGGAAACTGCTCCATGAAAGGAAAGATGTAACTCCTTGTAATGAATTCACACGTCATGATAAAGTTCTCAGAAAGCTTCTTTCTAGTTTTTATCTGATGGTATTTCCTTTGTCACCATAGGCGTCAATGCGCTCCCAAATATCCTGTTGCAAATTCCTTGAAAACAATGTTATCAAACTGCTCAATGAAAATAACGTTGTAACACTATGAGATGAGTTCACACATCACAAAGGACTTTCTCAGAATGCTTCTTTCTACTTTTCATATGAGGATATTTCCTTTTTCACCATTGTCTTCAAGGTGATGCTAAATATCCCTTCTCATGATCCCCCAAAACAGTGCTACCAACTGATCCATGAAAAGAACCGTGTACCTCTTTGAGGTGAATTAACACATCACAAAGCAGTTTCTCAGAAAGCTTCTTTCTAGTTTTTATATGAGGATATTTCCTTTGAAACAATAAACTTCAATGGACTCTGAAATATCCCATGCAGATTCCACAACAACAGTGTTAGTAAACTGCTCCATGGAAAGGAAGGCATAACTCTCAATTCACACATCACAAAGCAGTTTCTCAGAAAGCTTCTTTTTGGTTTTTGTCTGGATATTTTCTTTGTCACCATATTTATCAATGCACTCCCAAATATCCTATTGAAGATTCCACTAAGAGAGTTACAGGAAGCTTCTACAAGAAAAGAATCATGCTACTCTGTGAGATGAATACAAACATCACAAAGCAGTTTCTCAGAAATCTTCTTTCTAGTTGTTATTTGAGGATATTTCCTTTGTCACCATAGACTTCAATGCAATCCAAACCATCCCTTCACAGATTTCCCAAAAACAATGCTACCAAACTGCTCCCTGAAGAAAATCATGTAACTCAGTGAAGTGAATTCACAAATCACAAAGCAGTTTCTCAGAAAGGTTCTTTCTAGTTTTTCTCTGAGGATATATCCTTTTTCACCATAGTCTTCAGTGCACTTGTGAAAATCCCATTGAGGATTCCACGAAAAGAGTGGTAGCAAAATGCTCCATGAAAAGAAAGGTGTAAACCTGTGAGATGCATTCACACATCACAAAGGAATGTCTCAGAAAGATTCTTTCTAGTTTTTATCTGAGGATATTTCCTTTTTCACCATAGGCCTCAACTTGCTCCCAAATATCCTTTTGTAGATTCCATGAAAATAGTGTTAGCAAACTGCTCCATGAAAAGAAAGGTGTTACTCTGTGAGATGAATACACACATGACAAAGAAGTCTCTCAGAATGCTTCTTTCTTGTTTTTATCACAGGATATTTCCCATGTCACCATGGGCTTCAGTGAGCTACAAAATATCCCTTCCCAGATTTCCCAAAAACAATGCTACCAAACTACTCCAAGAAAAGAAAGGTGTGACACTATGAGATGAATTCAGAAATCACAAAGCCATTTCTCAGAAAGGTTCTTTCTAGTATTTGTCTGAGGATATTTCCTTTGTCACCATAAGCTTCAGTGCGCTCTGAAGTACCCCATTCCTGATCCAAGTAAACAGTGTTGGCAAACTGTTCAATGAAAAAAACAGTGCAACCCTGTGAGAAGAATTCACACATCACAAAGTAGTTTCTCAGAAAGCTTCTTTTTTGTTCTCTCTGAGGGTATTTCCTTTGTCATCATAGGCTTCAATGCGATCCAAAATATCCTATTGCAGATTGCACAAAAACAGTGTTATCAAACTGCTCAATGCAAGGAATGGTGTACCTCTGTGAGGTGAATTCGCACATCACAAGGCAGTTTCTCAGAAATCTTCTTTCCAGTTTTTATCTAAGGATATTTCCTTTGTCACCATAGGCTTCAATGCAATCCAAAATATCCCTTCTCAGATTCCCCAAAAACAGTGTCATGAAAATAATCCTGTAACTCTGTGAGATGAATTCACAAATCACAAAGCAGTTTCTCAGAAGCTTCTTTCTGGTTTTTTTCTGAGGATATTTCTGCTGTCACCATAGGCTTCAATGTGATTAAAAATCTCCCTTTTCAGATTCGCCAAAAACAATGCTACCAAGGTGCTCCATGAAAATAATCGTGTAACTCTGTGAAATGAATTCACACATCTCAAAGCTGTTTCTCAGAAAGATTCATACTAGTTTTTATCTGAGGATATTTCCTTTTTCACCCTTTTCCTCTATGTGCTCCGGAATATACCATTGCAGATCCCATGAAAAAAGTATTAGTAAACTTCTGAAAGAAAAGAACAGGGTTACTTTGAGAGATGAATTCAGGCATCACAAAGCAGTTCCTCAACAAGTTTCTTTCTAGTTATTATCTGAGTATATTTACTTTTTCTCCATAGGCTGCAATGCACTCCAAAATATCACTTCGCAGATTCCACAAAAACAGTGTTAGCAAACTACTAAATGAAAACAAAGGGTTAGCTCAGTGAGATGAATTCACACATCAGAAAGTACTTTCTCATAAAACTTCCTTCTAGTTTTTATCAGAGGATATTTGCTTTGTAACCAGAGGCTTCAATGCTATCCACAATATCCCTTCTGAGATTCCCCAAAAACAGTGCTACTTAACTGCTCTGTTAATTGAATCATGTAACTTTGTGAAATGAATTCACAAATCACAAAGCAGTTTCTCAGAAAACATTCTAGTTTTTTTCCGAGGATATTTCCTTTGTCACCATAGGCTTCAATGCGCTCACGAATATCCATTTGCAGATTCCACGAAAAGAGTGTTAGGAAACTGTGCCAAGAAAAGAAAGGTGTACATTTGTGAGATGAGTTCACACATCACAAGGCTGTTTCTCAGAAAGCTTCTTTTTTTGTTGTTGTCTGAGGATATTTTCTTTGTCACCATATTCTTCAATGCACTCCCAAATATCCAATTGCAGATTCCCCAACAACAGTGCTACCATACTGCTGCCTGAAAAAAATAGTGTAACTCTGTGAAATGAATTTACACATCACAAAGCTGTTTCTCAGCAAGATTCTTACTAGTTTTTATCTGAGGCTATTTTCTTTTTCACCATATTCCTCTATGTGTTCCCGAATATCCCAATGCATATTCCACGAAAAAAGTGTTAGCAAACTTCTCAATGAAAAGATGGTGTAAAGTTCTGAGATGAATTCACACATCACAAAGCAGTTTCACAGAAAGGATGTTTTTGGTTTTTATCTGAGAATATTTCCTTTGTCAGGATAGAATTCAATGTGCTCCAAAATATCCTATTGCAGATTCCATGAAAACAGTGTTATCAAACTGCTCAGTGAAAAGAACAGTGTAACTCTGTGAGATGAATTCACACATCACAAAGCAGTTTCTCAGAAAGCTGCTTTCTAGTTTTCATCTGAGGATATTTCCTATTTGAACATAGGCCTGAAAGTGCTTCCAAATATCCCTTTGAAGATTTCATGAAAACTGTGTTAGCAAACTACTAAAAGAAAAGAAAGGGTTAACTAAGTGAGATGAATGCACACATCACAAAGAAGTTTCTCAGAAAGCTCCTTTCAAGTTTTTATCTGAGGATATTTCCCTTGTCACCATATGCTTCAATGTCATCCAAAACATCCCACCTCAGATTCCCCAAAAACAGTGCTACTAAAGTGCTCCAAGATACAATGGTGTAACTCTGTGAAATGAATTCACAAAACATAAAGCAGTTTCCCAGAAAGGTTCTTTCTAGCTTTTGTCTGAGGATATTTCCTTTGTCAGCATAATCTTCAATTATCTCCAAAATATCCCATTGTAGATCCACAAAAAACTGTTAACAAACTCTCAATTAAAAGAATGGTGTAACTTTGTGAGATGAATTCACAGAAAGCTTCTTTTGGTTTTTATCTGAGGATATTTATTTGTTACCAGAGGGTTCAATGTGCTCGAAAATGCGCTATTGAAGATTCCATAAACAGTGTTATCAAATTGCTCAATGAAAAGAATAGTGTAACACTGTAGATGAATTCACACATCACAAGGCAGATTCTCAGAGGGCTTTTTCTAGTTTTTATCTGAGGATATTTCCCTTGTCACCATATGCTTCAATGTCATCCAAAATATCCCACCTCAGATTTCCCAAAAACAGTGCTACCAAACTGCTCCATGATACAATGATGTAACTCTGTGATATAAATTAACAAAACATAAAGCAGTTTCCCAGAAAGTTTCTTTCTAGCTGTTGTCTGAGGATATTTCCTTTGTCAGCATAATCTTCAATTCTCTCCAAAATATCCCATTGCAGATCCGCGAAAAAGTGTTATCAAACTTCTCAATTAAAAGAATGGTGTAACTTTGTGAGATGAATTCACAGAAAGCTTCTTTTGGTTTTTATCTGAGGATATTTATTTGTTACCAGAGGGTTCAATGTGCTCGAAAATGCGCTATTGAAGATTCCATTAAACAGTGTTATCAAATTGCTCAATGAAAAGAATAGTGTAACACTGTAGATGAATTCACACATCACAAGGCAGATTCTCAGAGGGCTTTTTCTAGTTTTTATCTGAGGCTATTTCTTATTTCACCATAGGCCTCAATGCACTCCCAAATATCCCTTTGCAGATTCCAAGAAAACAGTGTTATCAAACTGCTCCATTAAAAGGAATTTGTATCTCTGAGAGACGAATTCACACATAAAAAAGCAGATTTTCAGAAAGCTTCATTTTGATTAAGCTGAGGATGTTTCCTTTGTCACCATAGGCTTCAATGTGCTCCCAAATATCCTATTGCAGATTCCTCAAAAATAGTATTATCAAACTGCTCAATGCAAAGAATGGTGTAACTCTGTGAGATGCATTCACACATCACAAAGCAGTTTATCAGAAATATTCTTTGCAGTTTTTATCTGAGGATATTTCCTTTTTCAACATAGGCCTCAACTTGCTCCCAAATATCACTTTGGAGATTCCACGTAAACAGTGTTAGCAAACTGCTGCATGAAAAGGTGTTACTCTGTGAGACGAATGCACACATCACACAGTAGTCTCTCAGAAAGCTTTTTTCTAGTTTTTATCTGATGATAATTCCTTTGTCACTATAGGATTCAATGCGATCCAAAATATCCCTCTCAGATACCCCAAAAACAGTGCTACCAGTATGTTTCATGAAAAGTAAGGTGTAACTCTATGACATGAATTCACTAATCACAAAGCAGTTTCTCAGGAAGATTCTATCTAGTTTTTGTTTGAGGATATTTCCTTTGTCACCCTAAGTTTCAATGCATTCCAAAATATCCCACTGCAGATTGCAAGAAAACAGTGTTAACAATCTGCTTAATGAAAAGAACAGTGTACCTCTCTGAGATGAATTCACACATCACAAAACAGTTTCTCAGAAAGTTCTCTGGCTTTATTCTGAGGATATTTCCTTTGTCACCATAGGCCTCAATGCACTCCCAAATATCCCTTTGGAGGTTCCACAAAAACAGCATTAGCACACTGCTCCATGAAAAAGAAAGGTGTAACTCTGTGAGATGAATTCAAACATCACAAAGCAGTTTATCAAAAGGCTTCTTTTTGGTTTTTATCTGAGGATATATCCTTTGTCACCATTGGCTTCAATGCGTTCCTAAATATCCTATTGCAGATTTCATGAAAACAGTGTTGTCAAATGGGTCAGTGAAAAGAACAGTGTAAGTGTGTGATATGAATTCACACATCACAAGGCAGTTTCTCAGAAAGCTTCTTTCTGGTTTTTATCTGAGTATATATCCTTTATCACTATAGGTCTCAATGTTCTCCCAAATATCTCTCTGCAAATTCCACTAAAACAGTGTTAGCAAGCTGCTACATGAAAAGAAAGTTGTAACGCTGTGAGATGAATTTACACATCACAAAACAGTTTCTCAGAAAACTTCTTTTTGTTTTCATCTGAGGATATTTCCTTTTTCACTATAGGCCTGAAGGCGCTTGCAAATATCTCTTTGCAGTTTCCACGAAAACAGTGTTAGCAAACTGCTCCATGAAAAGAAAGGTGCAACTCTGAGAGATGAATTCACACATTACCAAGAACTTTCTCAGAAAGCTGCTTTATAGTTTTTATCTGAGAATATATCCTTTGTAGGCTTTAATTCGTTCAAAAATATCAATCCTGAGGTTCCCCAAATACAGTGCTACCAAACTGCTCCATGTAAAGTATCGTGTAACTGTGTGAGATGAATTAATATATCTCAAAACAGTTTCTCAGAAAGCTTCTCTCTCATTTTTATATGAGGGTATTTCCTTTGTAACCATAAGAAAAAATTGCATTCTGAAATATCCCATTGTGGATTCCAAGAAAACAGAGTTAGCAAACCTCTGGATGGAAAGAGCAGTGTAAATCTGTGACATGAATTCACATATCACAAAGCAGTTTTTCAGAAAGCTTCTTTCTAGTTTTTATTTGAGGATATTTCTTTCTCACCATAGGCCTCAATGTGCTCCCATATGTCCCTTTGCAGATTCCATGAAAACAGTGTTAGATAACTGCATCATGAAAAGAAAGGTGTAACTCTGTGAGATGAATTCACACGTCACAAAGCAGTTCCCCTGAATGCTGGTTTTTGGTTTTTATCTGAAGATATTTCCTTTCTCACCATAGGCTCTAATGCACTCCCAAATATCCTAATTCCCATACCACAAAAACAGTGTTATCAAACTGCTCAATGAAAGCAAGGGTGTAATTCTGTGAGATGAGTTCAAACGTGACAAAGAACTTTCTCAGGAAGATTCTTTCTGTTTTTTTATCTGAAGATATTTCTGTTTCACCAACGGATTCAATGAGATCCCAAATATCCCATCTCAGATTCCCCCAAAAGACTACTACCAAATTGAACCATGAAAAGAATCGTGTAACTCTGTGAGATGAATTACCACATCACAAAGCAGTTTCTCAAGAAGCTTCTTTCTAGTTTTTATATGAGGATACTTCCTTTGTCACCATAAGATTCAATGCCCTCTGATATATCCCATTGCAGTTCCAAGAAAACATTGTGAGCAATCTTCTCAATTCAAAAAACGCTGTAAGTATGTTAGACGAATTCATACATCACAAAGCAGTTTCACAGAAGGCTTCTTTTTCGTTTTTATCTGAGGATATTTCCTTTGTCACCATAGGTTTCAATGTGGTCCCAAATATGATAGTGCAGATTCCACGAAAACAGTGTTATCAAACTGCTGAATAAAGAGAATGGCGTGGCTCTGTAAGATGAATTCATGCATCACAAAGCAGTTTCTCAGAAAGCTTCTTCCTAGTTTTTGTCTCAGGATATTTCCTTTTTTAACCATCGGCCTCAACTTGCTCCCAAATATCCCTTTGCAGATTCCACAAAAACAATGTTAGCAAATTGCTCCATGAATAGAAAGATGTAACTCTGTGAGATGAATTCACACATCAGAAATAACTTTCTCAGAAAGCTCTTTCTGGTTTTTATCTGAGGATATTTTCCTTGTCACCATAGGCTTCATAGCAATCCAAAACATCCCTTCTCAGGTTCCCCAAAAGCACTGCTACCAAACTGATCCATGAGAAGAGTTGTGTAACACTGTGAGATGAATTCACAAATCACAACGCAGTTCCTCAGAAAGCTTCTTTCTAGTTTCTGTCTGAGGATATTTTCTTTCTCGCCATAAGCTTCAATGCACTTCGAAATATCTCATTGCATATTCCAAGAAAACAGTGTTTCCAAACTGCTCAATGAAAGAAAGAGTGTAACTCTATGAGTTGAATTCACACATCTAAAAAGAGTTTGTCAGAAAACTTCTTTGTAGTTTTCATCTGAGGATATTAACTTTTCACCATAGGCATCAAGGTGCTCCCAAATATCACTTTGCAGATTCCACTAAAACAGTGTTAGCAAACTGCTTTCTATTTTTTATCTGAAGATATTTCCATTTCACCAAAGGATTCAATGTGATCCCAAATATCCCATCTCAGATTCCCCCAAAAGAGTACTACCAAATTGAACCATGAAAAGAATCATGTAACTCTGTGAGATGAATTACCACATCAAAAAGCAGTTTCTCAGAAAGCTTCTTTCTAGTTTTTATATGAGGATACTTCCTTTGTCACCATGAGATTCAATGCGCTCCAATATATCCCATCGCAGTTCCAAAAAAACAGTGTGAGCAAACTTCTCAATTCGAAAAAACGGTGTAAGTATGTTAGATGAATTCACACATCACAAAGCGGTTCCACGGAAGGCTTCTTTCTCGATTTTATCTGAGGATATTTTCTTTGTCACCATAGGTTTCAATGCACTATCAAATATGATATTGCAGATTCCACAAAAACAGTGTTATCAAACTGCTCAATAAAGAGAATGGAAAATAGAAACTGCTAGTTTTCATCTGAGGATATTTCCTTTGTAACCATAGGCTTCAATGCATTCCAAAATATCCTATCTCAGATTTCCCAAAAACAGTGCTACCAAACTGCTCCATGAAAAAGAAAGTTGTAACGCTGTGAGATGAATTTACATATCACAAAGCAGTTTCTCAGAAAGTTCTTTCTGGTTTTTATCTGAGGATATTTTCTTTCTAACCATAAGCTTCAATGCACTCCAAAATATCTCATTGCATATTCCAAGAAAACAGTGTTTCCAAACTGCTCAATGAAAAAAAGAGTGTAACTCTATGAGTTGAATTCACACATCTAAAAAGAGTTTGTCAGAAAACTTCTTTGTAGTTTTCATCTGAGGATATTGACTTTTCACCATAGGCATCAAGTTGCTCCCAAATATCCCTTTGCAGATTCCACGAAAACAGTGTTAGCAACTGCTTTCTATTTTTTATCTGAAGATATTTCCATTTCACCAAAGGATTCAATGTGATCCCAAATATCTCATCTCAGACTCCCCCAAAAGAGTACTACCAAACTGAAACATGAAAAGAATTGTGTAACTCTGTGAGATGAATTACCACATCACAAAGCAGTTTCTCAGAAAGCTTCTTTCTAGTTTTTACATGAGAATACTTCCTTTGTCACCATAAGATTCAATGTGCTCTGATATATCCCATTGCAGTTCCAAGAAAACAGTGTGAGAAAACTTCTCAATTCAAAAAAACAGTGTAAGTATGTTAGATGAATTCACACATCACAAAGCAGTTTCATGGAAGGCTTCTTTTTCGATTTTATCTGAGGATATTTCCTTTGTCACCTTAGGCTTCAATGCACTCCCAAATATGATATTTCAGATTCCACAAAAACAGTGTTATCAAACTGCTCAATAAAGAGAATGGAAAATAGAAACTGCTAGTTTTCATCTGAGGATATTTCCTTGTTCACCATAGGCTTCAATGCACTCCCAAATATGATATTTCAGATTCCACAAAAACAGTGTTATCAAACTGCTCAATAAAGAGAATGGAAAATAGAAACTGCTAGTTTTCATCTGAGGATATTTCCTTTGTCACCATAGGCTTCAATGCATTCCAAAATATCCTATCTCAGATTTCCCAAAAACACTGCTACCTAACTGATCCATGAAAAGAATCATGTAACTCTGTGAGAAGAATTCAGAAATCACAAAGCAGTTTCTCAGAAAGCTTCTTTCTAGTATTTGTTGAGGGTATTTCCTTGTTCACCATAGGCTTCTATGCACTCGTGAATATCTCTTTGTTGATTCCACAAAAATAGCGTTAGGAAACTGCTACATGAAAAGAAAGGTGTAAATCTGTGAGAGGAATTCAACATCACAAATCACTTTCTCAGAAAGCTTCTTTTTGTTTTCTGTCTCGGGATATTCCTTTGTCACCATAGGCTTCCATGCAATCCTAATTATCCTGTTGCTTATTCCAGGAAAACAGAGTTAGCAAACTGCTCCAAGAAAAGAATCGTGGAACTCTGTGAGATGAATACACACATCCCAAAACAGTTTCTCAGAACGTCTCTCTCTAGTTTCTATCTGAGGATATTTCCTTTTTCACCATAGGTTTCAATGTGATCCAAAATATGTCTTATCAGATTCCCCAAAAATAAGGCTACCAAACTTCTCCATGAAAAGTTTGCTGTACCACAGTGAGATGAATCCACACATCACAAAGCTGTTTCCTAGAAAGCTTCCCTCTAGTTTTTATCTGAGGATATTTCCTTTTTCATCATGTTTGTCAAAGTATTCCCAAATATCAATTTGCAGATTACACGAACAAAGTGTTGGCAAACTTCTCAGTGAAAAGAACAGTGTAAGTCTGTTAGATGAATTCATGCATCACAAAGCAGTTTCACAGAAAGTTTCTTTTTCGTTTTTATCTGAGGATATTTGTTTTGTAACCATAGACTTCAATGCACTTCCAAATTAATATTGCAGATTCAACGAAAACAGTGTCATCAAACTGCTCAATGAAGAGAATGGTGTGGCTCTGTAAGATGAATTGACACATCAAAAAGCAGTTTCTCAGAGAGCTTCTTTCTAGTTCTTTTCTGACGATATTTCCTTTTTCACCATCAGCCTCAATTTGCTCCCAAATATCTCTTGCAGATTCCTTGAAATCAGTGTTAGCAAACTGCTCTATGAGAAAAAACGGTGTAACTCTGTGAGATGAATTCACACATCCCGAAGAAGTTTCTCGGAAAACTTCTTTCTAGTTTTTATCTGAGGATATTTCCTTTTTCACCATAGGCTTCAGTGCAATCTAAACTATCCCTTCTCAGATTCCACCAAAAAAGGGTTCCCAAACCTCTCCATGAAAAGAATGGTGCAAGTCTGTGAGATGCATTCAGGCATCACAAAGCTGTTTTTCAGAAAGCTTCTTTCTAGCTTTAATCTGAGGATATTTCCTTTTTCACCATATTCCTCAATGCTCTCCCGAATATCCCATTGCTGATTCCATGAAAAAAGTGTTAGCAAACTTCTCAATAAAAGAATTCTGTACCACTTTGAGATGAATCCACACATCACAAAGAAATTTCTCAGAAAGTTTCTTTCTAGTTTTTATCTGAGAATATTTCCTTTGTCAATACAGGCTTCAATGTGATCCAAAATATCCCTTCTCAGATTCCCCAAAAACAGGGCTACCAAACTGCTCCATGAAAAGAACCGTGTTACTCTGGGAGATGAATTCACAAATCACAAAGTAGTTTCTCAGAAAGCTTCTTTCTAGTTTTTATGAGGATATTTCCTTTTTCACTATAGGCCTCAATACACTCGGGAATATCGCTTTGTAGATTCAGTGAAAATAGTGTTAGCAAACTACTCCATGAAAAGAAACGTGTAAATACATGAGATGAATTCACACATCATGAAGCAGTTTCCCAGAAAGCTTCTATTTGGTTTTTGTCTGAGGATATTTCCATTGTCACCATAATCTTCAATGCATTCCCAAATATTCTATTGAAAAATCCACGAAAAAAGTGTTATCAACCTGCTCATTGAAAAGAATGGTGTAAATCTGTAAGATGAATTCACACGTCACAAAGCAGTTTGTGAGAAAGCTTCCTTCTCGTTTTTATCTGAGGATAATTCCTTACACACTGTAGGCCTCAATGCACTTTCAAATATCCCTTCGCAGATTCCAAAAAAACAGTGTTAGCAAACTGCTTCATGAAAAGAAAGGTGCAAATCTGTGAAAAGAATTCAAACATCACAAAGAGCTTTCTCAGAAAACTTCCTTCTAGTTTTTTTCGGAGGATATTTCCTTTTTCACCATAGGCTTCAATACAATCCAAAATATCCTTTTTCAGATTCTCCAAAAACAAGGCTACGAAACTGTTCTCTGGAAAGAATCATGTGACTCTGTGAGATGAATTAACACATCACAAAGCATTTTCTCAGAAAGTTTCTTTATGGTTTTTAACTGATGATATTTCCTTTTTCACCATAGACCTCAATGTGCTCCCAAACAGACTTTTGCAGATTCCACAAAAAGAGTGTTAGCAAACTGCTCCATTAACAGAAAGGTGTTACTCTGTTGATGAATGTATAAATCACAAAGAAGTTTCGCAAAAAGGTTCTTTCCAGTTTTTATCTGAGGCTATTTCCTTTGTCACCATAGGCTTCAATGCGATCTAAAACATCCCTTCACATCCCCAAAAACAGTGCTGCCAAACTGCATCATTAAAAGAATGGTGTAACTCTGTGAGATGAATTCACGCATCACAAAGCTGTTTCTCAATAAGATCTTTCCAGTTTTCATCTGAAGATATTTCCTTTTTCAAAATATTCCTCAATGAACTCCCGAATATCCCATTGCAGATTCCACGTAAAAAGTGTTAGCAAACTTATCAATGAGAAGACAGTGTAACTCTGAGAGATTAATTCACACATCACAGAGGTTTCTCAGAAGGATTCTTTCTGGTTTTTATCTGAGGATGTTTTCTCTGCAACCATAGGATTCAATGCGATTCAAGTGATCCCTTCTCAGATTCCCAAAAACAGTGATACCAAACTGATCCAAGAAAAGTGTCGTGTAACTCTGTGAGATGAATTCACAAATCCAAAAGCAGTTTCTCCAAAAGCTTTGTTCTAGTTTTTGTCTGAGGATATTTCCTTTCTCACTATAAGCTTCAATGCCCTCTGAAATATCCCATTGCAGATGTCAAGTAAACAGTGTTAGCACACTGCTCAATGAAAAGAACAGGGTTATGCTGTCAGATGAATGCACACATCACAAAGTGCTTTCTCAGAAAGCTTCTGTTTGGTTTTTATTTGAGGATATTTCCTTTGTCACCATAGGCTTCATTGAGCTACCAAATATCCCATTGCAGGTTCCACCAAAATGGTGTTAGCAAACTGCTCCATGAAAAGTAAGGTGTAAATCTATGAGATGAATTCACACATTAAAACGAACTTTCTCAGAAAGCTTCTTTCTAGTTTTTTTTCTGTGGATATATACTTTTTGACCATAGGCCTCAATGCTCTCCTAAATGTCCCTTTGTAGATTCCATGAAAACATTGTTAGCAAACTGTTCCATGAAAAAAAAGGTGTAACTCTGTGAGATGAATTCACAAATCACAAAGCAGTTTCTCAGAAAGCTTCTTTCTAATTTTTATCTGAGGATATTTCCTTTGTGAAAATATTCTTCAATGCACTCCGAAACATCCCTTCTCAGATTCCCTGAAAACAGTGTTGCCAAAATGCTCCATGAACAGAAATGTGTAACTCTGTGAGATGAATTCACAAATCACAAAGCAGTTTCTCAGAAAGTTTATTTCTAGTTTTTTTCTCAGGATATTTCCATTTTCACTGTAGGCCTCAATGCACTCACGAATAGCCCTTTGCAGATTCCATGAAAATGGTATTAGCTAACTGCTCCATGAAAAGGAAGGTGTATATTTGTGAGATGAATTCACACATCACAAAGCAGTTTCTCAGAAAGCTTCTTTTGGGTTTTTGTCTGAGGATATTTCCCTTGTCAACATAGGCTTTAGTGCACTCCAAAATATCCTATTGAAGATTCCCTAGAAACAGTGCTACCATACTGATCCATGAAAAAAATGGTGTAATTCTGTGAAGTGATTTTACACCTCACGTTTCTGTTTCTCAGAAATCTTCTTACTAGTTTTTATCTGAGGATTTTTCCTTTTTCAACATATTCCTCTATGCACTCCCAAATATCACATTGCAGATTCCAGGAAAAAAGTGTTAGCAAAATTCTCATTGAAAATAATGGTGTAACATTGAGAGATGAGTTCACACATCACAAAGAAGTTTCATGGAATGATTTTTTTTGGTCTGTATCTGAGGACATTTCTTTTGTGTACAGAGGCTTCATTGGACTCCCAAATATCCTATTGCAGATTATAAAAAAAAAGTGTTGTCAAACTTTTCAATGAAAACTACAGTGTAACTGTAAGATGAATTCACACGTCACAAAGCAGTTTCTCAGAAAACTTCTTTCTAATTTTTATCTGAGTATATTTACTTTTACACCTAAGGTTTCAATGTGCTCCCAAATATCCCATTGCAGATTCCACAAAAACAGTGTTAGCAAGCTTCTCCATGAAAAGAATGATGTAGCTCTTGTAGGTGAATTCAAACATCACAAAGAACTTTCTCAGAAAGCTTCTTTCTAGTTTTTATCTGAGGATATTTCCGTTGTAGCAATTGTCACCATAGGCTTCAATGTGATCTAAAATATCCCTTCTCAGTTTCCCCAGAAACAGTGCTATGAAACTTTCCATGACAAGACTCGTGCAACTCTGTGAGATGAATTCACAAATCACAAAGCAGTTTATCAGAAAGCTTCTTTCTAGTTTCTGTATGACAATATTTCCTTTATAACTATAGGCCTCTATGTGCTCGTGAATATGCCTTTGCAGATTACACGAAAATAGTGTTAGTAAACTGCTTCAGTAAAAGAAACATGTAAATCTGTGAGATGAATTCACACATCACAAAGAAGCTTCTCAGGAAGCTTCTTTTTGGTTTTGGTGTGAAGATATTTAATTTTAATTTTATATCTAATTTAATTTGTCATCGTAGGCCTCAATGCGCTCCAAATATCCCTTTGCAAATTGCACAAAAACAGTGTTAGCAAACTACTCCATGTATAGAAACGTGTAACTCTGTAGGATGAATTCACACATCACAAAGAAGTTTCTCAGAAATCTTCTTTCTATTTTTTATCTGAGGATATTTCCTTTTACACTATAGGCCTCAATGCACTCCCAAGTATCCCTTCGCAGATTCAAAGAAAACAGTATTAGTGAATGGCTCCATGAATAGAAACGTGTAAATCTGTGACATGAAAGCATACATCACAAAGAACTTTCTCAGAAAGCTTCTTTCTAGTTTTTACTTGAGGATATCTCCTTTGTCACCATAGGCTTCAATGAGATCCAAAATATCCCTTCTCATATTCCCCAAAAACAGTGCTACCAAACTGATCCATGAAAAGAATCGTGTAACTATGTGAGGTGAATTAACACACCACAAAGTGGTTTCTTGGAAAATTTTTTTCTAGTTTTTATATGAGGGTATTTCGTTTTTCACCATAAGCTTCAATGAGCTCCAAAATATCCCATTGATGACTCCAGGAAAGCAGTGTTAACAAACTGCTCAATGAAAAGAACAGTGTAAACCTGTAAGATGAATTCACGCATTAAAAAGGAGTTCCTCAGAAAGCTTGTTACTAGTTTTTTAACGCAGGATATTTCATTTTCCATCATAGGCCTCAATATGCTCCCAAATATCCTATTGTAGATTAAATAAAAACAGTGTTATCAAACAGCTCAATGAAAAGAACCATGTAATTTTCTGAGATGAATTCACACATCACAAAGCAGCTTCTCAGAAAGCTTCTTTCTAGTTTTTATCTGAGGATACTTCCTTTGTCACCATAAACTTCAATGCGCTCCAAAATATCGCATTTCAGATTCCAAGAAGACAGTGTTAGCAAACTGTTCAATGAAAAGAACAGTGTAACTCCGTGAGATGAATTCACACATCACAAAGTAGCTATTCAGGAAGCTTCTTTTGTTTTTTATCTGAAAATATTTCCTTTGTCACCATAGGCTTCAATGTACTCCCAAATATCCTATTGTAGATTCCACTAGTACAGTGTTATCAATCTGCTCAATGAAAACAATGGTGTAAAATTAGAAAGCATTTCCTCAGAAGGCATCTGTCTAGTTTTTATCTGAGGATAGATATTTCCTTTTTTACCATAGGCCTCCACGCGCTCCCAAATATCCCTTTACAGATTCCACGAAAACAGTGTTAGCAAACTGCTCAGTGAAAAGAAAGGTGTAACTCTGTGAGATGAATTCACATATGACAAAGAAGTTTCTCAGAAAGCTTATTTCTAGTTTTTCCCTGAGGATATTTCCTTTGTCACCATAGGCTTCAATGCAAAACACAATATCCCTTCTTGATTCCCCAAAAACAGTGCTACTAAACTGCTCAATGAAAGGAATCATGTAACTCTGTGAGATGAATTCAGAAATCACAAAGTAGTTTCTCAGAAAGATCCTTTCTAGCTTTTCACTTAGGATATTCTCTTTTTTACATAAACTTAAAGGAGCTCTGAAATACCCCATTGCAGATTACAAGAAAACAGTGTTAGCAAACTACTCAATTAAAAGAACAGTGTAACTCTGAGATGAATTCACACCTCACAAAGCAGTTTCTAAGAAAGCTTCTTTTTGGTTTTTACCTGACGATATTTTCTCTGTCACCATAGACTTCAATGCCATCCCAAATATCTTATTACAGATTCCATGAAAGCAGTGTTAGAAAACTGCTCCATGAAAAGAATGGTGTAACTCTGTGGAATGAATTCATACATCACAAAGCAGTTTCTGAGTAAGCTTCTTTCTAGTTTTTATCTGCAGATATTTCCATCTTCATTTTAGGTCTTTATGCACTCCCAATATCCCTTTGTAGATTCCACGAAAACAGTGTTAGCAATCTACTCCATTAAAAGAAAGATGTAACTCTGTGGATAAATTCACACATCTCAAAGCATTTTCTCAGAAAGCTTCTTTCTATTTTATCTGAGGATATTTCTTTTTTCACTATAAATGTCAATGTGCTCCCAAATATCCCTTTGCAGATTCCACGATAACAGTGTTAACAAACTCTCCCATGAAAAGAAATTTGTAACTCCGTAAGATGAATTCACACATCACAAAGACGTTTCTCAGAAATCTTCAATCTATTTTTTTATCTGAGTATATTTCCTTTGTCATGATAGGATTCTGTGCAATCCAAAATATCCTTTCTCAGATTCCCCAAAAACAGTGCTAACCGACTGATCCATGAAAAGAATCGTGTCACGCTGTGAGAAAAATTAAAACATCTCAAAGCAGTTTATCAGAAAACTTCTTTCTCGTTTTAATAGGAGGATGTTACCTTTATCACCATAGACTTCAATGTGACCCAAAATATTGCTTCTCAGATTCCTCAAAAACAGTCTCCCAAACTGCTCCACAGAGTATCACGTAACTCTGTAAGATGAATTAACACATTACAAAGCAGTTTCTGAGAGAGCTTCATTCTAGCTTTTAGCTGAGGATATTTCTTTTTTCACTACGGACCACCATGCATTCCCAAATATCCCTTTGCAGATTCCACGATAACAGTGTTAACAAACTCTCCCATGAAAAGAAATTTGTAACTCCGTAAGATGAATTCACACATCACAAAGACGTTTCTCAGAAATCTTCAATCTATTTTTTTATCTGAGTATATTTCCTTTGTCATGATAGGATTCTGTGCAATCCAAAATATCCTTTCTCAGATTCCCCAAAAACAGTGATAACCTACTGATCCATGAAAAGAATCGTGTCACGCTGTGAGAAAAATTAAAACATCTCAAAGCAGTTTATCAGAAAACTTCTTTCTCGTTTTAATAGGAGGATGTTACCTTTATCACCATAGACTTCAATGTGACCCAAAATATTGCTTCTCAGATTCCTCAAAAACAGTCTCCCAAACTGCTCTATAAAGAGTATCATGTAACTCTGTAAGATGAATTAACACATTACAAAGCAGTTTCTCAGAGAGCTTCACTCTAGCTTTTAGCTGAGGATATTTCTCTTTTCACTACAGACCACCATGCATTCCCAAATATCTCTTTGCAGATTGCATGAAAACAGCATTAGCAAATTTCTCCATTAACAGAATTGTCAAACTCTGTGAGATGAATTCACACATCACAGAGCTGTTTCTCAGAGTGCTTCTTTCTAGTTTTTATCTGAGAATATTTCCTTTTTCATCACATTTTTCAATGCACTCTGGAAAATCCCACAACACATTTCACGAAAAAATAGTTAGCAAAGTTCTCAATGAAAAGAACGGTGTAATCCTGTGAGGTGAATTCACAAATCACAAAGAAGTTTGTCAGAATGATTCTTTCAAGATTTTATATGAGGATACTTCCGTTGTCACCATAGTCTTCAATGTGATCCAAATTATCCCTTATCAGATTCCCCAATAACACTGTTACCAAACTTCTGTATAAAAGGATCATGTAACTCTGAGAGATGAATTCACAAATTACAAAGATGTTTATCAGAAAGCATCTTTTTAATTTTTATCTGAGGATATTTCCTTTTTCACCATAATCCTCAATACGCTCCCAAATATCCCATTGCAGATAAAACTCAACAGCTGTTAGCAAACTTCTCAGTGAAAAGAATGGTAAAATTCTGTGAGATAAATTCACACATCACAAAACAGTTTCACAGAAAGTTGCTCCTTGGTTGTTATCTGAGGATATTTCCTTTGTCACTAGAGGCTTCAACACACTCCCAAATAACTCCTCTCAGGTACCACAAAAAGAGTGATGCTGAATTGTTCTATCAAAAAAAAAAGTTTAAACTCTATGAGATGAATACACATATCACAAAACCATTTTTTGAAAAGTCTCTCACCAGTTTTAACCTGAAGGTATTTATTTTTTAACCCTAAGCCTCTAGGAGCTCCCAAATATAACTTTGCAGATTCCACAAAAACAGTGCTACCAAGCTGCTCAAAGAAAATAAAGGTGTGACCCTGTATGATGAATTCACCCATTAGAAAGAAATTTCTCAGAAAGCTTCTTTCTATTTTTTATCTCAGGATATTTCCTTTTCCACCATCAGCTTCAATGCACTCCCAAATATCCCTTTACAGATTCCACAAAAACAGTGTTAGCAAACTGGTCCATGAAAGGAAAGGTGTAACTCTGTGAGATGAACTCACACATCACAAAGAACTTTCTCAGAAAGCTTCTATCTAGTTTTTAATCTGAGGATATTTCCTTTGTCATCATAGGCTTCAACGTGATCCAAAATATCCCTTCTGTGATTCCCTGAATACAGTGCTACCAAATGGCTCCAGGCAAAGAACTGTGTAAGTCAGTGAGATGAATTCACAAATCACAAACCAGTTTCCCAGAAAGCTTCTTCCTAGTTTTAGTTGGAGGATATTTCCTTTGTCACCCCGAGCTTCAATGCACTCTGAAATATCCCATTGTAGAATCCAAGAAAACAGTGTTAGCGTACAATTCAATGAAAAGAACATTGTAACTCTGTGAGATGAATTCACACATCACAAAGTAGTTTCTCAGAAAGCCTCTCAGTAGTTAATATCTGAAGATATTTCCTTATTCACTATAGGACTCATTGCCCTCCGAAATATCCCTTGGCAGATTCCACAAAAGCAATGTTAGCAAACTCCTGAATGAAAGGAAAGGTGTAACTCTGTGAGATGAATTCACACACCACAGAGAAGTTTCTCTGAGGACATTTTCTTTGTCACCATAGGCTTCAATGCACTCCCAAATATCTTATTGCAGATTCCACAATAACAGTGCTACCAAATTGATCCATGAAAATTATCATGTAACTCTGTGAGTGGAATTAACCATCACAAAGTGATTTCTAAGACAGCTTCTTTCTGGTTTTTTACGAGGATATTCCTTTGTCACCATAAGCTTCAATGCACCATGAAGTATCCCATTGAGGATTCCAAGAAAACAGTGTTATCAAACTGCTCTATGAAAAGAACAGTGTAACTCTGAGAGATCAATTCACATTTCACAAAGCAGTATCTCAGAAAGATTCTTTCTAGTTTTATCTTAGGATATTTCCTTCGTCACCAGAGGCCTCAAAGCTCTCCCAAATATGCCTTTGCAGATTCCACGAAAACAGTGTTAGCAAACTACCCCATTAAAACAAAAATGTAAATCTGTGAGATGAATTCACACTTCACAAAAGAGTTTCTCAGAAAGCTTCTTTTTGGTTTTTGTCTGAGGATATTTCCATCGTCACTATAGGCTTCAAAGCGCACCCAAATATCCTATTGAAAATATAAAAAAAAAGTGTTAGCAAACTGTTCCAAGAAAAGAATCGTGTAACTACTTCAGATATATTCACACATCACAAAGAAGTTTCTCAGAAAGCTTCTTTCTAGCTTTTATCTGGGGATATTTCCTTTGTTACCATAGGCTTCAATGCGATCCAAAATATCCCTTCTCAGATTCCCCAAAAACAGGGCTACCAAACTGCTCCATGAACAGAATGGTATAACTCTCTGAGATGAATTCACACATCACAAATCAGTTTCTCAGTAAGCTTCTTTCTAGTTTTGTCTGAGGATAATTACTTTTTGACCTTTTGCCTCAATATGCTCACGAATATCCCTTTGTAGATTCCAGGAATATAGTGTTAGGAAACTGCTCCATGAAAAGAAAGGTGTAAACCCATGAGATGAATTCACATATCACAGAAAAGTTTCACAGAAAGCTTCTTTTTGGTTTTTATCCGAGGATATTTCCTTCGTCACTATAGGCTTCAATGCACTCTAAATATCCTGTTGCAGATTCCTGGAAAAGAGTGTTATCAAACTGCTCAATGAAAAGAATGGTGTAGCACTGTAAGATGAATTCACACATCACAAAGCTGTTTCTCAGAAAACTTCTTTCTAGTATTTATCTGAGAATAGTTCCTTTTTCACTACAGGCCTCAAGATGTTCCAGAATATCCCTTTGCAGATTCAAGGAAAACAGTGTTAGCAAACTGTTCCATGAAAAGAAAGGTGTAAATCCGTGAGATGAAACCACACATCACAAAGTAGTTTCTCAGAAAGCTTCTGTCTAGTTTTGTCTGAGTTTTTCCTTTGTCAACATAGGCTTCAATGTGATCCAAAATATCCTTTCTCAGATTCCCCAAAAACAGTGCTACCAAACTGCCACATGAAAAGAAACGTGCAATTCTGTGAGATGAATTCACACATCACAAAGTAGTTTCTCAGAAAGCTTCTTACTATTTTTTGTCTGAGGATATTTCCTTTTACATCATAAGCTTCTATGTGCTCCCAAATATCCCAGTGCGGATTCCAACAAAACAGTGTTAGCAAACTGCTCAATGAGAAGAACAGTGTAACTCTGTGAGATGAATTCACACATCACAAAGCAGTTTCTCAGAGAGCTTCTTTTCGGTTTTTATTTGAGGATTTTTTTTTTTCACTACAGGCCTGAATGGATGCTGAAATATCCCTTTGTAGATTCAGGGGAAAACATGTTAGCAAACTGTACCATGAATTGAAAGGTGTAAATCTCTGAGACGAGTTCACACATCACAAAACAGTTTCTCAGAAATTTCTTTTTGGTTTTCGTATGAGGATATTTCCTTTGTCACCATAGGCTTCAATGCACTCCCAAATATCCTATTGCAGATTACCCAAAAACAGTGCTACCAAACAGATACATGATAAGAATCGTGTAACTCTGTGAGATCAATTAACACATCACAAAGCAGTTTCTCAGAAAACTTCTTTCTTGTTTTTATATGAGGATAATTGCTTTGTCACCATAAGCTTCAATGCGCTCCAAAATATCCCATTGAAGTCTCCAGAAAAACAGTGTTAGCGAACTGCTCAATGAAAAGAACAGTGGAAATCTGTAAGATGAATTCACACATCAAAAAGGAGTTTCTCAGAAAGTTTGTTTCTCGTTTTTTTCTCAGGATATTTTCTTTTCCACCATAGGCCTCAATGCACTAGCAAATAACCTATTGCAGATTAAATGATAACAGTGTTATCAAACTGCTCAGTGGAAAGAACTGTGTAATTCTCTGAGATGAATTCATACATCACAAAACAGTTTCTCAGAAAGCTTCTTTCTAGTTTTTATCTGAGAATATTTCCTTTTTCACTATAGGCCTCAATGCACTCCCAAATATCCCATTGCAGATTCAACAGAAACAATTTTAGCAAACTGCTCCATGTTAGGAAAGGAGTATTGCTGTGAGATGAATTCACACATCACAATGTCCTTTCTCAGAAAGCCTCTTTCTACTTTTTATCTGAGGATATTTCTTTGTCACCATAATCTTCAACACAATCCAAAGTATCCCTTCTCAGATTCGCCAAAAACAATGTTACCAAACTGCTCCATGAAAAGAATCATGTAACTCTGTGAGACGAATTAACACATTACAAAGTAGTTTCTCAGAAAGTTTCCTTCTAGTTTTTATCTGAGTATATATTTTTTCCACTTTAAGCCTCAATGAGCTCCCAAATATCCCTTTAAAGATTCCATGAAAACAGCATTAGCAAACTGCTCCATGAAAATAAAGGTGCAACCCTGTGAGATGAATTCACAGATTACAAAACGGTTTCTCAGAAATCTTCTTTCTAGTTTATACATGAGGGTATTTCCTTTGTCACTGTAAGCTTCAAAGTGCTCCCAATATACCTTTCCAGATTGCACAAAAACATTGATAGCAAATTGCTCGATGAAAAGAACAGTGTAACTCTGTGAGACAAATTCACACATCAGAAAGCAGTTTCTCACCAAATTTCTTTCTAGTTGTTATCTGATTATATTTCCTTTGTCACCATAGGCTTCAATACAATCCAAAGTATCCCTTCTCAGATTCCCCAAAAAGAGTGCTACCAAACTGATCCACGAAAGGAATCATGTAACTCTGTGAGTTGAATTCATACATCACAAAGCAGTTTCTCAGAAAGCTTCTTTCTAGTTTTTAATCTGAGGATAATTCCTATTTCATTGTAGGCCTCAAGTTGCTAACAAATATCCCTATGCAGATTCCACAAAATCAATGTTAGTAAAGTGCACCAAGAAAACAAAGGTGTAACACCATCAGATGAATTCCCAAATTGCAAAGCAGTTTCTCAGAAAACTTCTTTCTAGTTTTTGTCTGGGGATATTTCCTTTGTCACCATAAGCTTCAGTGCGTTCTGAAATATCCCATTGCAGATTTCAAGAAAACAGTTTTAGCAAACTGCTCAATGAAGAGAACAGTATAACTCTCTGAGATGAATTCACATATCAGAAAGCAGTTTCTCAGAAAATTTCTTTTTGTTTTTATCTGAGGATATATCATTTTTCACTGGAGGCTTCAATGCACTCTAAAATATCCTATTGCAGATTCCATGAAAACAGTGTTATCAAACTGCTCCATGAAAAGGAAGATGGAACTCTGTGAGATGAATTCACACATCACAAAGAACATTCTCAAAAAGCTTCATTCTAGTTTTTATCTGAGGGTATTTCCTTTGTCACCATATGCTTCAATGTCATCCAAAATATTTCTTCTCAGATTCCCCAAAAACAACGCTACCAAACTAGTCCATGAAAGGAATCGTGTATCTCTGTGTGACGAATTAGCACATCATAAAATGGTTTCTCAGAAAGCTTCTTTTTTCGTTTTTATCTGAGGATATTACATTTTTCACCACAATCCTCAATGCGCTCCCAAATACCCCTTTGCAGATTCCACGAAAAGAGTGTTAGCAAACTACTCCATGAAAAGAAAGGTGTAACTCTGTGAGATGAATTCACACATCACAGAGAACTTTCTCAGAAAGCTTCTTTCTAGTTTTTATATGAGGATATTTCATTTTCCACCATAGGCTTTATTGCACTCCCAAATATCCATTCTCAGACACCAAAAAACATTGATGTCGAGTGCTTCCTCAACAGAAACGTTCAGCTCTATGAGGTGAATGCACACATCACAAAGGAGTTTCTCTGAAAGTTTCTCTCCAGTTGTTACCTTAAGAAATTTCTTTTTTCACCTTAGGCCTCTATGTGCTGCAAATTATCCCTCTGCAGATGCCACTAAAACAGTGCTAACAGACTCCTCCATGAAAAGAATGATGTAACTCAGTGAGATAAATTGACACATCACAAAGCAGTTTCTCCAAAGCTTTTTCTAGTTTTTATCTGAGGACATTTACTTTTCCACCATAGGCTTCAATGCGCTTTGAAGTATCCCTTCTCAAACACCACAAAAGTAGTGATACCAAAGTGCTCCCTCAACAGAAATGTTTGGCTCTATGAGATGAATGCACAAGTCACAAAGAGTTTCTCAGAAAACTTCTATCCAGTTTTTACCTGAAGATTTTTCTTTTTTCACCTTAGGCCTCTATGCACTCCCAAATATCCCTCTGCATATTCCACAAAAACAGTGATAATAAACTGCTCCGTGGAAAGAAAGGTGTGACTCTTTGAGATGAGTTCATGCATCAGAAAGCAGTTTCTCAGAAAGCTTCATTTCTAGTCTAAATCTGAATATATTTCCTTTTTCACCATAAACTTCAATGTGTTCCTAAATATCTCCTCTCAGATAGCACAAAAGCAGTAATGCCAAACTGTTTAATCAACAAAGAGGTTAAACTCTGTGAGATGAATACACACAACAAAACTGTTTCACGAAAAGCTTCTCTCCAGTTTTTATCTGAAGTTGTCTCCTTTTTCACCACAGTCCTCAGAGGGCTCCAGAATATACTTTGCAGATTCCATAAAAACAGGGCTGCCAAACTGCTCCATGAAAAGGATTGTGTCACTCTATGAGATGAAATCACAAATCACAAAGTGGTTTCTCAGAAAGCTTCTTTCTAGTTTTTGTCTGAGGATATTTCCTTTGTCATCCTAAGTGTCAATGCACTCCAAAATATCCCATTGCAAATTCCAAGAAAACACTGGCAGCAAACTGATCACTGAAAAGAACAGTGCAGCTCTGTGAGATGAATTCACACGTCACAAAGCAGTTTCTCAGAATATTTCCTATGTCACTATAGGCTTCAATGCACTCCAAAATATTCTATTGAAGGTTCCATGAAAACATTGTTACCAAATTGCTCAATGAAAAGAACGTTGTAATTCTGTGCGATGAATTCACAAATCATGAAGCAGTTTCTCAGAAAGCTTCTTTCTAGTTTTTATCTGAGGATATTTCCTTTTTCACTATAGGAAATATCCCAAATATCGCTCTGTAGATTCCACAAAAACAGTGTTAGCAAACTGCTCCATGAAATAAAGGTGTAACTCTGTGAGATGAATTCACACATCGCAAAGAACATTATCAGAAAGCTTCCTTCTAGTTTTTATCTGAGGGTATTTCCTTTGTCACCATAGGCTTCAATGCGATCCAAAATATCCCTTCTCAGATTCAACAAAATCAGTGCTACCAACTGCTAATCATGTAACTCTGTGAGATGAATTGACAAATTACAAAGCAGTTTCTCAGAAAACTTCTTTCTAGTTTTTATATCAGGGTATTTCCTTTTCCACCATATGCTTCAATGCGCTCTCAAATATCCCTTCTCAGAAACCACAAAAACAGTGATAACACAGTGCTCCCTCAACAGACACGTTTACCTCTATGAGATGAATGCACACCTCACAGAGGAGTTTCTCAGAAAGCTTCTCTGCAGTTTTTACCTGAAGAATTTTCTTATTTCACCTTAGACCTCTATGCACTCCCAAATATCCCTCTGCCAATTCCACAAAAACGGTGCTACCAAACTGTGCATTGAAAAGAAAGGTTTATGTCTGTGAGATAAATTCACCCATCACAAAGTTGTTTCTCAGGAAGCTTGTTTCTAATATTTATCTGAATATATTTCCTTTGTCAGCCTAGGCTTGAATGCGATCCTAAGTATGCTTTCTCAGATTCCACAAAAACAGTGTTAACAAACTGATACATGAGAGGAAATTGTAACTCTGTGAGATGAATTCACCAATTGGGAAGCAGTTTCTCAGAAAGCTTCTTTCTAGTTTTTATGTGAGGATATTTCCTTTCTCACCAGAGGCTTTCAATGGGCTCCCAAATATCCCTTCTCAGACACCACAAAAACAGTGAAGCCAAAGTGCTCCCTCAATGGAAAAGTTTAGCTCTATGAGATGAATGTACACATCGTAAAATGGTTTCCCAGAAAGCTTCTCTCCAGTTTTTACCTGAAGACATTTCTTTTTTCACCTTAGGCTTCTATGTGCTCCCAAATGTCCCTCTGCAGATTCCACAAAAACAGTGCTACCAAACTGCTCAATGAAAACAAATGTGTAACTCTGTGAGACGAATTCACCCATTACAAAACAGTTTCTCAGAAAGCATTTTTCCAGTTCAAATCTGATGATATTTCCTTTTTCACCATAGGCTTCAATGTGCTCCCAAATATATCCTCTAAGAATCCACAAAAACAGTGATGCCAAACTGCTCAATCAACAAAAAGGTTAAACTCTATGAGATGAATAAACACATCAAAAACTCTTTCTCAAAAAGCTTCTCTCCAGTTTTTATCTGAAGTTATTTCCTTTCTAACCATAGGCCTCTAGGAGCTCCCGAATGTTCCTTTGCAGATTCCATAAAAACAGGGCTAACAAACTGCTCCATGAAAAGGATCGTGTCACTCTATGAGATGAAATCACAAATCACAAAGTGGTTTCTCAGAAAGCTTCTTTCTAGTTCTTGTCTGAGGTTATTTCCTTTGTCATCCTAAGTGTCAATGCACTCCAAAATATCCCATTGCAAATTCCAAGAAAACAGTGGCAGCAAACTGATCAATGAAAAGAACAGTGCAGCTCTGTGAGATGAATTCGCACGTCACAAAGCAGTTTCTCAGAAAACTTCTTTTTGATTTTTATCTGAGGATATTTTGTATGTCACTATAGGCTTCAGTGCACTCCAAAATATTCTATTGAAGGTTCCATGAAAACATTGTTACCAAATTGCTCAATGAAAAGAACGTTGTAATTCTGTGAGATGAATTCACACATCAGGAAGCAGTCTCTCAGAAAGCTTCTTTCTAGTTTTATCTGAGGATATTTCCTTTTTCACTATAGGCTTCAATGTACTCCCAAATATCACTCTGCAGGTTCCACAAAAACAGTGTTAGCAAACTGTTCCATGAAATAAAGGTGTAACTCTGTGAGATGAATTCACACATCACAAATAACATTATCAGAAAGCTTCCTTCTAGTTTTTATCTGAGGGTGTTTCCTTTGTCACCATATGCTTCAATGCGATCCAAAATATCCCTTCTCAGATTCAACAAAATCAGTGCTACCAAACTGCTAATCGTGTAACTCTGTGAGATGAATTGACACATTACAAAGCAGTTTCTCAGAAACTTCTTTCTAGTTTTTATATCAGGGTATTTCCTTTTCCACCATACGCTTCAATGTGGTCTCAAATATCCCTTCTCAGACACCACAAAAACAGTGATAACACAGTGCTCCCTCAACAGAAACGTTTACCTCTATGAGATGAATGCACACCTCACAAAGGAATTTCTTGGAAAGCTTCTCTACAGTTTTTACCTGAAGAATTTTCTTATTTCACCTTAGACCTCTATGTGCTCCCAAATATCCCTCTGCCAATTCCACATTAACAGTGCTACCAAACTGTGCATTGAAAAGAAAGGTTTAAGTCTGTGAGATAAATTCACTCATCACAAAGTTGTTTCTCAGGAAGCTTGTTTCTAGTATCTATCTGAATATATTTCCTTTGTCAGCCTAGGCTTGAATGCGATCCTAAATATCCTTTCTCAGATTCCAGAAAAACAGTGGTAACAAACTGATACATGAGAGGAAATTGTAACTCTGTGAGATGAATTCACCAATTAGGAAGCAGTTTCTCAGAAAGCTTCTTTCTAGTTTTTATCTGAGGATATTTCCTTTCCCACCATAGGCTTTCAATGGGCTCCCAAATATCCCTTCTCGGACACCACAAAAACAGTGAAGCCAAAGTGCTCCCTCAATGGAAACGTTTAGCTCTATGAGATGAATGTACACATCATAAAATGGTTTCTCAGAAAGCTTCTTTCCAGTTTTTACCTGAAGACATTTCTTTTTTCACCTTAGGCCTCTATGTGGTCCCAAATGTCCCTCTGCAGATTCCACAAAAACAGTGCTACCAAACTGCTCAATGAAAACAAATGTGTAACTCTGTGAGACGAATTCACCCATTACAAAGCAGTTTCTCAGAAAGCATCTTTCCAGTTTAAATCTGATGATGTTTCCTTTTTCACCATAGGCTTCAATGTGCTCCCAAATATATCCTCTCAGAATCCATAAAAACAGTGATGCCAAACTGCTCAATCAACAAAAAAGTTAAACTCCATGAGATGAATAAACACATCAAAAACTATTTCTCGAAAAGTTTCTCTCCAGTTTTTATCTGAAGTTATTTCCTTTCTCACCATAGGCCTCTAGGAGTTCCCGAATGTTCTTTTGCAGATTCCTTAAATAAGTTGTAACACTCTGTGTTACAATCATAAAACTCTGTGAAATGAATTTACAAATCACAAACTGGTATCTCAGAAAGATTCTTTCTAGTT
>NW_022680857.1:0-64007 GCF_009764315.1 Trachypithecus francoisi
TGCTCTCTGACGTGTGCATCCATTTCAGAGTTAAGGCTTACACTACGTTGTCCAGTTTGGAAACTCTCTCTTTGAGTAATTTGTGAAGGTATATTAAGTAGCGACCAGAAGCTTGTGGTGAGAAAGGAAATGTCTTCTGATGAAAACCTGAGAGAAGTTTTCGGAGCAACTGCTTTGTGATGTGTGTAATAATCTCATAGATTTAAATCATTCTTTGGATTTAGCAGTTTGAAATCAATGTTTCTGCGGAACCTGAGAAAGGACATTTTGGAATGATCTTAAGAATACACCTAAAAAGCAATACCCTCCGATAAAAACCAGAAGAAAACTTTCTGTGAAACTGCTATAGGTCACGTGAGTTTCACCCACACACTTAAGATTCTATTTTCATTGGGCAGGATTCTAACACTGTTTTTGGTTAGTCAGCTAAGGAAAACTCTGGAGTACTTTGAGGCTTATGGTGAAAACGGAAATATCTTCAGATAGATACTGGAGAGAAGACCTCAAGGAGCTGCTTTGTGACGTGTGCATTCCACTCACACAGTTATACTTTCCTTCTCAGAGAGGATTGAGGAATCCCATTTGTAGAGAAAGCTACCAGGGGGCATTCAGGAGTATATGGATGGCTACAGTGAAAAAGGAAATGTCTTCAGAGAAAAACTGTAAAGAATCTTTCTGTGAAACTGCTTTGTGACAGATATGTCTATTCATGTCACAAGATAAAACTTTCTTTCTATTACACAGTTTTGAAATTGTGTCATGGATGGATTCGTGAAGGGACATTCAGGAGCACATTCAGCCCTGTGGAGAAATAGGAGACATCTTCAGATAAAAACTGGAGAGAAACTTTCTGAGAAATTGCTTTGTGGTGTGTGCATTCCACTCAGGGAGTTATACCTCTTTTCTCATAATGCAGTGTTTGAACACTGTTCCTGTAAACCTGAAAAAGTGATATTTTGCAGGGCATGGAAGACTATGGCAAAAAATGAAATATCCTGAAATAAAACCCAGAAAGAAACACTCCAAAAAATCTGCTCTCTGGTGAGTACATTCATTTCAGAGAGTTAAAGATTACACTACATTGCCCAGTTGGAAACTCTGTCTTTGAGGAATCTGTGAAGGGATATTAAGTGGCGCCTGGAGGCTTGTTGTGACAAATGAAATGTCTTCTGATGAAAACTGGAGAGAAGCTTTTGGAGCAACTGCATTGTGTTGTGTGTATTCACCTCATAGAGTTAAATCATTCTTTGGATATGAGTGGTTTGAAATCACTGTTTCTGTGGAACCTGAGTAAGGACATTTGGGAATGCTCCTAAGAATATGCTGAAAAAGAAATGCGTTCCTCTCAGGGAGTTATACCACTTTTCTCATAAGGCAGTGTAAGTTCCTTACTGTTCCTACAAGACTGAAAAAGTAATATTTTGCAGCGCATTGAAGACTATAGTGAAAAGTGAAATACCCTGAAATAAAACCCAGAAAGAAGTGTTCCAAGAAACTGCTCTCAAATGTGTGCATTCATTTCAGAGATTTAAAGCTTACACTATATTGCCCAGTTTTGAAACTCTGTCTCTGAGGAATCTGTGAAGGGATATTTAGTGGTGCCCAGAGGCTTGTGGTGAAAAATATAACGTCTTCCGATGAAAACTGGACAGAAGCTTTCAGAGCAATTGCTTTGTGATGTGTCTATTCATCTCATAGAGTTAATCATTCTTTGGATTGAACAGTTTGAAATCACTGTTTCTGTGGAACCTGAGAAAGGACAATCGGGTATGCTCCTAAGGATATGATGAACAAGAAATACCCTCTGATAAAAACCGGAAGGAAACTTTCTGTGAAACTGCTAAAGGACATGTGAAGTCCACTCGCACAGTTAAGCTTCTGTTTTCATTGAGAAGTATTCTAAGACTGTTTTGGATTAGTCAGCTAAGAGATACTCAGGAGCGCTTTGAGGCTTACGGTGAATACGGAAATATCTTCAGATAAATACTGGAGAGAAGATTCCCGAGGACCCACATTGTAATGTGTGCATTACACTCACAGAGTTTTACTTTTCTTATCATAGAGGATTGGGGAATTCTGTTTGGAGAAAAAGCTACCGGGGACATTCGGTAGTATATGGACAGATATGGTAAAAAGAGAAATATACTGAGACAAAACTGGAAAGAAGCTTTCTGTGAAACTGCTTTGTGATACACACGTCTATTCATCTCACATAGATAAAAGGTTCTTTCAATTACGCAGTTTTGAAAATGTGTCATGGATGGATTCGCTAATGGACATTCAGGAGCACATTCAGGCCTGAGGGGAAATAGGACATATCTTCAGATAAAAACTGGAGAGAAGCTTTCTGAGAACTGCTTTTTGATGTGTACATTCTACTCAGGGCGTTATAACTCTTTTCTCATAAGGCAGTGTTTGAACTCTGTTCCTGTAAAACTGAAAAAGTGTGAATTTGCAGCTCATAGAAGACTATGGCAAAAAGTGTAAATCCAGAAATAAAACCCAGAAAGAAGCATTCCAGGAAACTCCTCTCTGACATGTGCATTCATTTCAGAGAGTTAAAGCTTACACTACATTGCCAGGTTTGTAAACTCTGTCCTTGAGGAAACTGTGAAGTGATATTAAGTGCCACTCAGAGGCTTGTGGTGAGAAAGGAAACGTCTTCCAATGAAAACTGGAGAGAAGCTTTCAGAGCAACTGCTTTGCGATGTGTGTATTCATCGCATAGAGTTACATTTTTCTTTGGATTTAGCAGATTGAAATCACTGTTTCTGTGGAACCTGAGAAAGGACATTTGGGAACACTCTTAAGAATACACAGAAACATAAATACTCTTCGATAAACACCAGAAGGAATCTTTCTGTGAAACTGCTCTAGGTCACTTTAATTCCACTCACACAGTTAAGCTTCCATTGTCATTGGGCAGTTTTCTAACGCTCTTTTTGTTTAGTCAGCTAAGGAACACTTGGGAGTGCTCTGAGGCTTACTGTGAAAACGGAAATAACCTCAGATAGATACTGGAAAGAAGATCTCCAAAGAACTGCCTTGTGACACGTGCATTCTACTCACAGAGTTATAGTTTTCTTCTGAGAGAGGATTGGGGAATCCCGTTTAAAGAAAAACCTACACAGCGGCATTCAGCAGTATATGGACGGCTATGATCAAAAAGTAAGTATCCAAAGACAAAAAGTGGAAAGAAGCTTTCTGTGAAACTGCTTTGTGATAGATATGTCTATTCATCTCACACAGATAAAACTTCTTTCTATTATGCATTTGTGAGACTGCGTCATGAATGAATTTGCGGAGGGAAATTTGGGAGCACATTCAGGCCTGTGGTGTTATAGGAGATATCTTCAGATAAAAAGTGGAGAGAAGCTTTCTGAGAAACTACTTTGTGATATGTGCATTCTACTCACGGAGTTATACCTCTTTTATCATAAAACAGTGTTTGACCACTGTTTCTGTGAAACTAGAAAAGTGATATTTTGCAGCACGTTGAAGACTATGGTGAAAAGTGAAATATCCCAAAATAAAACCCAGGAAGAAGCGTCCCAAGAAACTGTTGTCTGACGTGTGCATTCATTTCAGAGAGTTAAAGCTTACACAACGTTGCCCAGTTTGGAAACTCTGTCTTTTAGGAATCCATGAAGGAATATTAAGTGGCGAATGGAGGTTTGTGATGAGAAAGTTAACGACTTCAGTTGAAAACTGGAGAGGAGCTTTCGGAGCAACTACTTAGTGAGGTGTGTATTCATCTCACAGAGTTAAATCATTGTTTGGATAGAGCAGTTTGAAATCACTGTTTCTGTGGAACCTGAGAAAGGACATTTGGGAACGTTCTTAAGAATATTCTGAAGAAGAAATAACCTCCGATAAAAACCAGAAGGAAACTTTCTGTGAAACTGCTGTAGGTCACCAGAATTCCATTCACACAATTAAGCTTCTTTATTCATTGAGCTGTATTCTAACACTGTTTTAGCTTTGTTAGCTAAGGGATACTCGGGAGGCCTTGAGGCTTCCATGAAAATGGAAATATGTTCAGATATATAATGAAGAGAAAATTTCCGAGGAGCTACTTGGAGATGTGTGCATTTCACTCATGGAATCATAGTTTCCAAGAAACTGCTCTCTGATGTGGGCATTCATTACAGAGAGTGAAAGCTTACGCTACGTTGCCCAGTTTGGAAACTCTGTCTTTGTCGAATCTGCGAAGGGATATTAAGTGGCACCCAGAGGCTTGTGGTGAGAAAGGAAACATCTTCCGATGAAAACTGGAGAGAAACTTTTGGAGCAACTGCTTTGCGATTTGTGTATTCATCTCATAGACTTAAATCATTCTTTGGATTGAGCAGTTTGAAATCAATGCTTCTGTGGAACCTGAGAAAGGCAATTTGGGAATGCTCTTAAGCATATGCTGAAAAAGAAATACCCTCCAATAACAATCAGAAGGAAACTTTCTGTGAAAGTACTCTAGGTCACGTCAATTCCACATGCACAGTTAAGCTTCTGTTTTCATTGAACAGTCTTCTAACACTGTTTTAGGTTAGTCAGCTAAGGGATACTTGAGAGTGCTTTGAGGCTTTGGTGAAAACGGAAATATATTCGGATAGATACTGGAGAGATTTCCGAGGAGCTGCTTTCTGACATGTGCATTCCACTGACAGAGTTATACTTTTCATCTCATAGAGGATTGGGGCATCCCGTTTGGAGAAAAAGCTGTCAGTGGACATTCGGGAGTATATGGACTGTTATGGTGAAAAAGGAAATGTCCTCAGAAAAAAACTGGAAAGAAGCTTTCTGTCAAACTGCTTTCTGATAGATATATCTACACATCTCACATAGATAAAACTTTCTTTCTATTACACAGTTTTGAAAAAGCGTCATGGACGGATTCACGAAGGGAATGCCTAAGCACATTCCGGCCTGTGGGAAATAGAAAATATCTTCAGATACAAACTGGGGAGAAGCTTTCAAAGAAACTGCCTTGTGATGTGTGCATTCCACTCAGGGACTTATAATTCTTTTCTTTTAAGGCAGGTTTGAACACTGTTCCTGTAAAACTGAAAAAGTGATATTTGGCAGTACATTGAAGACTATGGTGAAAAGTGAATTGTCCTGAAATAAAACCCAGAAAGAAACACTCCAAAAAATCTGCTCTCTGGTGAGTGCATTCATTTCAGTGAGGAAAAGCTTACACTGCATTGCCCAGTTTGGAAACTTTGTCTTTGAGACATCTGTGAAGAGATGCTTAGTGACGCCCGGAGGCTTGTGGTGAGAAAGGAAACATTTTTTGATGTAAACTGGAGAGAAGTTTTTGGAGTAACTGTTATGTGATGTATGTATTCATCTCATAGAGTTAAATCATTCTTTGGTTGAGCAGTTTGAAATCACTGTTTCTGTGGAGGATGAAAAAGGACATTTGTGAATGCTCTTAAGAATATGCTGAAAAAGAAATACCCTCCGATACCAACAAGAAGGAAACTTACTGTGAAACTGCTCTATGTGACGTGAAGTCCACTTGCACAGTTAAGATTCGATTTCCATTGAGCAGTATTCTAACACTGTTTTATGTTAGTCAGCGAAGGGATACTCGGGAGCACTTTCAGGTTTTGGTGAAAACGGAAATATCTTGAGATCGATACTGGAGAGATTTCCGGGGAGCTGCTTTGTGACATGTGCATTCCACTCACAGAGTTATACTTTTCTTCTCATAGAGGATTGGTGAATCCCATTTGGAGGAAAAGCTACAGGGAACATTTGGGAGAATACGAACTGCTATGGTGAAAATGGAAATATCCTCAGACAAAAACTGGAAAGAAGCTTTCTATGAAAGTGCTTTGTGATAGATATATCTATTAATCTCACATAGATAAAAGTTCCTTTCTATTACACAGTTTTGAAACTGCATCATGGACGAATTCGTGAAGGGACATTCGGCTGCACATACAGGCCTGTGAGGAAAAAGTACATATCTTCAGACAAAAACTGGAGAGAAGCTTTCTGAGTAACTGCTTTGTGATGTGTGCATTCCACTCAGTGAGTTATACATCTTTTCTCATAAGGCAGTGTTGGAACACTGTTCCTATAAACTGAAAAAGTGATTTTTGCAGCGCATTGAAGATTATGGCGAGAAGTGAAATATCCTGAAATAAAACCCAGAAAGAAGCATTCCAAAAAACTGCTCTCTGACGTGTGCGTTCATTTCAGTGAGGAAAAGCTTACACTGCATTGCCCAGTTTGGAAACTGTCTTTGAGGAATCTTTGAAGGGATATTAAGTGGCACTCAGAGGCTTGTGGTGAGAAAGTAAACGTCTTCCGATGAAAACTGGAGAGAATCTGTCAAAGCAACTGCTTTGTGATGCGTGTATTCATCTCATAGAGTTATATCATTCTTTGGATTGAGCAGTTTGAAATCACTGTTTCTGTGGAACCTAAGAAAGGACATTTGGGAACGCTCTTAAGAATATGCTCAAAAAGTAATACCTCCAATAAAAACCAGAAAGAAATTTTCTGTGAAGCTGCTCTAGGCCACATGAATTCCACCCACACAGTTAAACTTCATTTTTCATTGAGCAGTATTCTGACACTATTTTAAGATACTCAGCTAAGGGATACTCGGGAGCGCTTTGAGGCTTACGGTGAAAACGGATATACCTGCGAATAGATACTGGAGAGAAGATTTCCGTGGAGCTGCTTTGTGACGTGGGCATTCCACTCACAGAATTATACCTTTCTTGTCATAGAGGATTGAGGAATACCATTTCTAAGAAAATGTTACCAGGAGACAGTTGGGAGTATACAGATGGCTATGGTGAAAAAGAAGTATCCTCAGACAGAAACTGGAAAGAAACTTTCTGTGAAACTGCTTTGTGATAGATATGTCTATTCATCTCACATAGATAAAACTTTCTTTCCATTACACAGTTTCAAAGCTGCATCATGGACAGATTCACGAAGGGACATTAGGGAGCACTTTCAGGCCAATGGGGAAATGAGAAATATCTCCAGATAAAAACTATAGAGAAGCTTTCTGAGAAACTGCTTTGTGATGTGTGCATTCCACTCAGGGAGTTATACCTCTTTTCTCGTAAGGCAGTGTTTGAGCACTGTTTCTGTAAAACTGAAAGAGTGATGTTTTGCAGCACATTGAAGACGATGGCAAAAAGTGAAATGTCCTGAAATAAAACCCAGAAAGAAGCATTCCAATAAACTGCTCTCTGATGTGTTCATTCATTTCAGAGAGTTAAAGCTTACATTACAATGTCCAGTTTAGAAACTCTCTCTTTGAGTATCTGTGAAGACATATTAAGTAGCACCTAGAAGCTTGGAATGAGAAAGAAAACGTCTTCTGATGAAAACTGGAAAGAAGCTTTTGGAGCAACTGCTTTGTGATGTGTGTATTCACCTCATAGAGTTAAATCGTTCTTTGCATTGAGCTGTTTGAAATCACTGTTTCTGTGGAACCTGAGAAAGAACATTTGGGAACGCTCCTAAGAATATGCTGAACAAGAAATACCTTCCAATAAAAACCAGAAGGAAATTTTCTGTGAAACTGTTCTAGGTCATGGGAAGTCCACTTCACACAGTTAAGCTTCTGTTTTCATTGAGCAGTATTCTCACACTGTTTTAGATTAGTCAGCTAAGGGATACTCGGCAGCGCTTTCAGGCTTACAGTGAAAGCAAAAATATCTTTAGATAGATATTCTGGAGATGATTTCTGAGCAGCTGCTTTGCATTCAAAGAGTTATACTTTTCTTCTCATAGAGGATTGGGGAATCCCGTCTAGAGAAAAAGCTACCAGGGGACATTCAGGAGTATATGGATGGCTATGGCAAAAAAGGAAATATCCTCAGACAAATACTCGAAAGAAGCTTTCTGTGAAACTGCTTTGTGATAAATATGTCTATTCATCTCACATAGATACAACTTTCCTTCTGTTACGCAGTTTTGAAACTGCGTCATAGACGGATTCACGAAGGGACATTCAGGAGCACATTCAGGCCTGTGGGGAAATAGGAGATATCGCCAGATAAAAACAGAAGAGAAGCTTTCTGAGAAATTACTTTGTGATGTGTGCATTCCACTAAGGGAGTTATACCTGTTTTCTCATAAGGCAGTGTTTGAACACTGTTCCTGTAAAATGGAAAATGTGATATTTTGCAGTGCATTGAAGACTGTGGTGAAAAGGGAAAATTCGGAAATAAAACCCAGAATGAAGCGTTTAAAGAAACTGCTCTCTGTCGTGTGCATTTATTTCAGAGAGTGAAAGCTTACACTACGTTGAACAGTTTGGAAACTCTGTCTTTGAGGAATCTGTGAAGGGATATTAAGTGGCGCCTGGAGGCTTGTGGTGACAAAGTAAAGGTCTTCCGATGAAAACTAGAGAGAAGCTTTTGGAGTAACTGCTTTGTGATGTGTGTATTCATATCTAGAGTTAAATCACTCATTGGATTGAGCAGTTTGAAATCACTATTTCTGCGGAATCTGAGAAAGGACATTTGGGAACGCTGTTAAGAATATGCTGAAAAAGAAATACCCCGCGATAGAAACCTGAAGGAAACTCTCTGTGATACTGCTTTAACTCACGTGAGGTCCACTTGCACAGTTAAGCTTCTGTATTCATTGAGCGGTATTCTAACACTGTTTTAGCTTAGTCAGCTAAGGGATACATGGAAGTGCTTTGAGGCTTACGGTGAAAAATGAAATATCTTTAGATTCATACTGGAGAGAAGATTTCCAAGGAACTCCTTTGTGACATGTGCATTCCACTCACAGAGTTATACTTTTCATCTCAAAGAGGATTGGGGCATCCATTTTGGAGAAAAAGCTGCCAGGGGACACTCAGGAGTATATGGACAGCTATGGTGAAAAAGGAAATATCCTCAGATATTAACTTCAAAAGAGCTTTCTGTGAAACTGCTTTGTGGTAGATATGTCTATTCCTCTCACATAGATAAAACTTTTTGTCTTGGACACAGTTTTGATGTGGTACCATTGACAGATTCATGAGAGATATTCGGGAACACATTCAGGCCCCTGGGGAAACAGGAAATATCTTCAGATAAAAACTGGAGAGAAGCTTTCTGAGAAACTGCTTTGTGATGTGTGCATTACACTCAGGGAGTTATACCTATTTTCTCATAAGGCAGTGTTTGAACACTGTTGTTGTAAAATTGAAAAAGTGATATTTTACAGTGCGTTGGAGACAATTTTGAAAAGTGAAATATCCTGAAATAAAACCCAGAAAGAAGCAAACGAAAAAAATGCACTCTGTCGTGTGCATTCATCTCAGAGAGTTAAAGCTTACACTACCTTGCCCAGTTTGGAAGCTCTGTCATTTAGGACTCTGTGAAGGGATATTAAGTGGCATCTGGAGGCTTGTGGTGATAAAGGAAACGTCTTCCGGTGAAAACTGGAGAGAATCTTTTGGAGCAACTGCTTTGTGATGTGGGTATTCATCTCATAGACATAAATCATTCTTTGGATCGAGCAGTTTAAATCACTGTTTCTGTGGAACCTGAGAAAGGACATTTGGGAATGCTCTTAAGAATATGCTGAAAAAGACATACCCTCCAATAAAAACCAGAAGGAAACTTTCTGTGAAACTGCTCTAGGTCACGTGAAGTCCACTCGCACAGTTAAGCTTCTGTTTTCATTGAGCAGTATTCTAACATTATTTTAGGTTAGTCATCTAAGGGATATTTGGGAGCGTCTTGAGGCTTATGGTGTAAGCAGAAATATCTTCAGGTAGATACTGTAAAGATTTCGAGGATCTGCTTTGTGACGTGTGCATTCCACTCACAGAGTTATACTTTTCTTCTCAAAGAGGATTGGTTAATCCGTTTAGAGAAAAAGCTACCAGGGACATTTGGGAGTATATGGATGTCTATGGTGAAAAAGGAAATATCCTCAGACAAAAAGTAGAGAGAAGCTTTCTGTGAAACTGCTTTGTGATAGATATGTCTATTCATCTCACAGAGATAAATCTTTCATTGTATAACACAATTTTGAAACTGCGTCATGGACGGATTCGCGAAGGGATATTGGGGAGCACATTCAGGCCTGAGGGGAAATAGGAGATATCTTCAGATAAAGACAGGAGAGAAACGTTCTTAGAAACTGCTTTTGGATGTGTGAATTCCACTCAGGGAGTTATACCCCTTTCCTCATAAGGCAGTGTTTGAACACTGTTACTGTGAAATTGAAAAAATGATATTTGCAAGGCATTGAAGACTATGGTGAACAGTGAAATATCCTGAAATAAAACCCAGAAAGAAGCATTCCAAGAAACTGCTCTCGAACGTGTGCATTCGTTTCAGAGAGTTGAAGATTACACCACGTTGCCCAGTTTGGAAACTCCATGTTTTAAGAACCTGTGAAGGGATATTAAGGAGGATATGGAAGTTTCTGGTGAAAAAGGAAACGTCTTCTGATCAAAACTGGAAAGAAGCTTTCAGAGCAACTGCTTTGTGATGTGTGTATTCATCTCATAGACTAAGTTTTTCCTTGGATAGAGCAGTTTGAAATCAATGTTTCTGTGAAACCTGAAAAGGACATTTGGGAACGCTCTTAAGAATATGCTGAAAAAAGGGCTAATATCCAGAATCTACAAAGAACTCAAACAAATATACAAGAAAAAAACAAACAACCCCATCAAAAAGTGGGGAAAGGATATGAACAGACATTTCTCAAAAGAAGACATCCATACAGCCAACAGACACATGAAAAAATGCTCGTCATCACTCGCCATCAGAGAAATGCAAATCAAAACCACAATGAGATACCATCTCACACCAGTTAGAATGGCAATCATTAAGAAGTCAGGAAACATAGATGTTGGAGAGGATGTGGAGAAATAGGAACACTTTTACACTGTTGGTGGGATTGTAAACTAGTTCAACCATTATGGAAAACAGTATGGCGATTCCTCAAGGATCTAGAACTAGATGTATCATATGACCCAGCCATCCACTACTGGGTATATACCCAAGGATTATAAATTACTCTACTACAAAGACACATGCACACGTATGTTTATTGCGGCACTATTCACAATAGCAAAGACTTGGAATCAACCCAAATGTCCATCTGTGACAGACTGGATTAAGAAAATGTGGCACATATACACCATGGAATACTATGCAGCCATCAAAAAGGATGAGTTTGCGTCCTTTGTAGGGACATGGATGCAGCTGGAAACCATCATTCTTAGCAAACTATCACAAGAACAGAAAACCAAACACCGCATGTTCTCACTCATAGGTGGGAACTGAACAATGAGATCACTTGGACTCGGGAAGGGGAACATCACACACTGGGGCCTATCAGGGGGAGGGGGGAGGAGGGAGGGATTGCATTGGGGAGTTATACATGATATAAACGTTATGCACATGTACCCTAGAACTTAAAGTATAATAAAAAAATAAAAATAAAAAAAAAAAAAAAAAACAAAAAAAAAAAAGAATATGCTGAAAAAGAAATACCCTCTGATAAAAACCAGAGGGAAACTTTCTGTGAAACTGCTCTAGGTCACGTGAAGTTCACTCACATAGATTAGCTTCTATTTTAATCGGACAGTATTGTAACACTATTTTTGTTTAGTCAACTGAGGAATACTTGGGAGTGCTTGGAGGATTATGGTGAAAAAGGAAATATCTTCAGATAGATACTGGAGAGTAGATTTCTGAGGAACTGCTTTGTGACGTGTGTATTCCACTCACAGAGTTATACTTTCCTTCTAAGAAAGGGTTGGGGAATCCCGTTTGGAGAGAAAGCTACCAGGAGGCTTTCAGGTGTATATGGATGGCTATGGTGAAAAAGGAAATATCCTCAGAGAAAAATTGTAAAGAATCTTCCTGGGAAACTGCTTTGTGATAAATATGTCTATTCATCTCACACAGATATAACATTCTTACTATTACACAGTTTTGAAACTGCGTCATGGATGGATTCGCGAAGGGACATTCGGGAGCACATTCAGGCTGCATTACAATCCGGTAGCTATACCTCTTTTGTTTTAAGGCAGGGGTTGAACACTGTTCCTGTAAAACTGAAAAAGTGATATTTTGCAGCACATAGAAGACTATGGCAAAAAATGAAATATCCTGAATTGAAACCCGGAAAGAAGTGTTCCAAGAAACTGCTCTCTAAAGTGTGCATTCATTTTAGAGAGTAAAAGTTTACACTACGTTGCCCAGTTTGGAAACTCTGTCTTTGAGGAATCTGTGAAGGGATATTAAGTGGCGCCTGGAGGCTTGTGGTGAGAAAGCAAATGTCTTCCAATGAAAACTGGACAGAAGCTTTCGGAGCAACTGCTTTGTGATGTGTGTATTCATCTCACAAGTTAAATCATTCTTTGGATTGAGCAGTTTAAATCACTGTTTCTGTGGAACCTGAGAAAGGACATTTGGGAATGCTCTTAAGAATATGCTGAAAAAGACATACCCTCCAAGAAAAACCAGAAGGAAACTTTCTGTGAAACTGCTCTAGTTCACGTGAAGTCCACTCGCACAGTTAAGCTTCTGTTTTCATTGAGCAGTATTCTAACATTATTTTAGGTTAGTCAGCTAAGGGATATTCGGGAGTGCCTTGAGGCTTATCGTGTAAGCAGAAATATCTTCAGGTAAATACTGGAAAGATTTCGAGGAGCTGCTTTGTGACGTGTGCATTCCACTCACAGAGTTATACTTTTCTTCTAAAAGAGGATTGGTTAATCCCGTTTAGAGAAAAAGCTACCAGGGGACATTTGGGAGTATATGGATGTCTATGGTGAAAAAGGAAATATCCTCAGACAAAAAGTAGAGAAAAGCTTTCTGTGAAACTGCTTTGTGATAGATATGTCTATTCATCTCACATACATAAATCTTTCATTGTATAACACAGTTTTGAAAGTGCGTCATGGATGGATTCGCGAAGGGATAATCGGGAGCACATTCAGGCCTGAGGGGAAATAGAAGATATCTTCAGATAAAGACAGGAGAGAAGCGTTCTGAGAAACTGCTTTTGGATGTGTGCATTCCACTCAGGGAGTTATACCCCTTTCCTCATAAGGCAGTGTTTGAACACTGTTACTGTGAAATTGAAAAAATGATATTTGCAAGGCATTGAAGACTATGGTGAAAAGTGAAATATCCTGAAAAGAAAAAACCCAGAAAGAAGCATTCCAAGAAACTGCTCTCGAACGTGTGCATTCGTTTCAGAGAGTTGAAGATTACACCACATTGCCCAGTTTGGAAACTCCACGTTTTAGGAAACTGTGAAGGGATATTAAGGAGCATATGGAGGTTTCTGGTGAAAAAGGAAACGTCTTCCGATCAAAACTGGAGAGAAGTTTTCGGAGCAACTGCTTTGTGATGTGTGTATTCATCTCATAGAGTAAGTTTTTCCTTGGATTGAGCAGTTTGAAATCAATGTTTCTGTGGAACCTGAGAAAGGACATTTGGGAACGCTCTTAAGAATATGCTGAAAAAGAAATACCCTCTGATAAAAACCAGAGGGAAACTTTCTGTGAAACTGCTCTAGGTCACGTGAAGTTCACTCACACTGTTTAGCTTCTATTTTAATCGGACAGTATTCTAACACTATTTTTGTTTAGTCAACTGAGGAATACTCGGAGTGCTTGGAGGATTACGGTGAAAACGGAAATATCTTCAGATAGATACTGGAGAGTAGATTTCTGAGGAACTGCTTTGTGACGTGTGTATTCCACTCACAGAGTTATACTTTCCCTCTAAGAAAGGGTTGGGGAATCCCATTTGGAGAGAAAGCTACCAGGAGGCTTTCAGGTGTATATGGATGGCTATGGTGAAAAAGGAAATATCCTCAGAGAAAAATTGTAAAGAATATTTCTGGGAAACTGCTTTGTGTTAGATATGTCTATTCATCTCACACAGATATAACATTCTTACTATTACACAGTTTTGAAACTGCGTCATGGATGGATTCGCGAAGGGACATTCGGGAGCACATTCAGGCTGCATTACAATCCGGTAGCTATACCTCTTTTGTTTTAAGGCAGGGGTTGAACACTGTTCCTGTAAAACTGAAAAAGTGATATTTTGCAGCACATAGAAGACTATGGCAAAAAATGAAATATCCTGAATTGAAACCCGGAAAGAAGTGTTCCAAGAAACTGCTCTCTAAAGTGTGCATTCATTTTAGAGAGTAAAAGTTTACACTACGTTGCCCAGTTTGGAAACTCTGTCTTTGAGGAATCTGTGAAGGGATATAATGTGTCACCTGGAGGCTTGTGGTGAGAAAGCAAATGTCTTCCAATGAAAACTGGACAGAAGCTTTCGGAGCAACTGCTTTGTGATGTGTATGTTCATCTCATAAGTTAAATCATCCTTTGGATTGAGCAGTTTGAAATCACTGTTTCTGTGGAACCTAAGAAAGGACATTTGGGAACACTTCTAAGAATATGCTGAGATAGAATTACCCTCCAATAAAAATCGGAGGGAAATTTTCTGTGAAACTGCTCTAGATCACCTGAATTCCACTCGAACTGTTAAGCTTCAGTTTTCATGCAGCAGTATTCTAACACTGTTTTAGATTACTCTGCTAAGGGACACTCGGGAGCACTTTGAGGCTAACGGTGAATAAGGAAATACCTTCAGATAGATAGTGGAGAGAAGATTCCCGAGGAGCTGCTTTGTGACGTGTGCATTCCACTCACAGAGTTATACTTTTCTTCTCATAGAGGATTGGGGAATCCCCTTTGAAGAAAAAGCTACCAGGGGACATTCCGGAGTATATGGACAGCTATGGTGAAAACGGAAATATCCTCAGACAAAAATTGGAAAGCAGCTTTCTGTGATCTGCTTTGTTATAGATATGTCTATTCATCTCACATACCTAAGACTTTCTTTCTATTACGCATTTTGAAACTGCGTCATGGAAGGATTCATAAAGGGACATTCGGGAGCACATTCAGGCCTGTGGGGAAAAAGGAGAAAATTTCAGATAAAAACTGGAGAGAAGCTTTCTGAGGAACTGCTTTGTGATGTGTGCATTCCACTCAGCGAGTTATACCTCTTTTCCCATAATGCAGTGTTTGAACACTCTTCCTTTAAAACTGAAAAAGTGACATATTGCAGCCCATTGAAGACTATGGTAAAAGAGAATTCTCTTGAAATAAAACCAAGAAGGAAGCGTCCCAAGAAACTGCTCTCTGACGTGTGTATTCATTTCAGAGAGTAAAAGCTTACACTATGTTACCCAGTTTGGAAACTCTGTCTTTGAGGAATCTGTGAAGGGATATTAAATGGCGCCCAGAGGACTGTGGTGAGAAAGGAAACCTATTCTGATGAAAACTGTAGAGAATTTTTCGGAGCAACTGCTTTTTGATGTGTGTATTCATCTCATAGACTTAAATCATTCTTTGGATTGGGCAGTTTGAAATCACTTTTTCTGTGGAACCTGAGAAAGAACATTTGGAAACCCTCTTAAGAATATGCTGAAAAAGTAATACCATCCGATAAAAACCAGAAGGAAACTTTCTGTGAAACTGCTCTAGGTCACGAGAAGTCCACTTGCACAGTTAAGCTTCTGTTTTCTTTGAGCAGTATTCTCATACTGTTTTAGGTTAGTCAGGTAAAGGATACGTGGGAGCGCTTTGAGGCTTATGATGAAAACGGAAATATCTTCAGATAGATACTGGCGAGAATCCTAGGGGCTGCTTTGTTACGTGTGCATTTCACTCACAGAGTTACACTTTTGGTCAAATAGAAGATTGGGGTATCTTGTTTGGAGAAAACGCTACCAGGGGATATTCTGGAGTATACGGATGGCTATGGTGAAAAAGGAATTATCCTCAGACAAAAAGTGAAAAGAAGCTTTCTGTGAAACTGCTTTGAAATAGATATGTCTATTCATCTCACATAAATAAAACTTCCTTTCTCTTACGCAGTTTTGAAACTGCATCATGGATGGATTCACGAAGGGACAGTTGGGAGCACCTTCAGGACTGTGGGGAAATAGTAGATATCTTCAGATAAAAACTGGAGAGAAGGTTTCTGAGAAACTGCTTTCTGATGTGTGCATTCCATTCAGGAGATATTCCTCTTTTCTCATAGGCAGTGTTTGAACACTGTTCCTGTAAAGCTGAAAAAGTGATATTTGCAGCGCATTGAAGACTATGGTGAAAAATGTAATTCCGGAAATAAAACCCAGAAAGAAGCATTACTCGAAACTGCTCTCTGACGTGTGCATTTATTTCAGAGAGTTAAAGCTTACACGACGTTGCCCAATTTGGAAACTCTGTCTTTGAGGAATCTGTGAAAGTATATAAAGTGGCACACGGAGATATGTTGTCAGAAAGGAAGCATGTTCTATTGAAAATTGGAGAGAAGCTTTCAGAGCAACTGCTTTGTGATGTGTGTATTCGTCTCATAGAGGTAAATCATTTTGGATTGAGCTCTTTGAAGACACTGTTTCTTTGGAACCTGAGAAAGGACATTTGGGAACGCTCTTAAAAATATGCTGAAAAAGAAATAACCTCTGATAAAAACCAGAAGGAAACTTTCTGTGAAACTGCTTTAGGTCACGTGAATTCCACTCTCACAGTTAAGCTTCTGTTATCAATGAGCAGTATTCTAACACTGTTTTTGGTTAATCAGCTAAGGGATACTTGGAAGCACTTTCAGGCTTATGGTGAAAACGGAAATGTCTTCAGATACATACTGGAGAGAAGATTTCCGAGCAGCTGCTTTGTGACTTGTGCATTAAACTCACAGAGTTATAATTTTCTTCTAACAGACGATTGGGGAATCCCTTTTAGAGAAAAAGCTACCAGGGGGCATTCGGGAGTATATGGATGGCTATGGTGAAAATGGAAGTATCCCCATACAAAAACTGGAAAGAAGCTTTGTGCGACACTGCTTTGTGATAGATATGTCTATTCATCTCACACAGAAAAATCTTTCTATCTATTATGCAGGTTTTTTTTTATTATACTTTAAGTTCTAGGGTACATGTGCATAACGTGCAGATTTGTTACATATGTATACTTGTGCCATGTTGGTGTGCTGCACCCATCAACTCGTCAGCACCCATCAACTAATCATTTACATCAGGGATAACTCCCAATGCAATCCCTCCCCTCTCCCCCATTCCTGTGTTAGGCCTCAGTGTGTGATGTTCCCCTTCCCAGGTGCAAGTGATCTCATTGTTCAGTTTCCACCTCTGAGTGAGAACATGTGGTATTTGGTTTTCTGTTCTTGTGATAGTTTGCTGAGAAAGATGGTTTCCAGCTGCATCCATGTCCCTACAAAGGACTCAAACTCATCCTTTTTTATGGCTGCATAGTATTCCATGGTGTATATGTGCCACATTTTCTTAATCCAATCTGTCACTGATGGACATTTGGGTTGATTCCAAGTCTTTGCCATTGTGAATTGTGCCACAATAAACATACGTGTGCATGTGTCTTAATAGCAGCATGATTTATAATCCTTTGGGTATATACCCAGTAGTGGGATGGCTGGGTCATATGGTACATTTAGTTCTAGATCCTTGAGGAATTGCCATACTGTTTTCCATAATGGTTGAACTAGTTTACAATCACACCAACAGTGTAAAAGTGTTCCTGTTTCTCCGCATCCTCTCCAACACCTGTTGTTTCCTGACTTTTAAATGATTGCCATTCTAACTGGTGTGAGATGGTATCTCATTGTGGTTTTGATTGGCATTTCTCTGATGGCCAGTGATGATGAGCATTTTTTCATGTGTCTGTTGGCTGTATGAATGTCTTCTTTTGAGAAATGTCTCTTCATATCCTTTCCCCACGTTGTGATGGGGTTGTTTGTTTTTTTCTTGTAAATTTGTTTGAGTTCTTTGTAGATTCTGGATATTAGCCCTTTGTCAGATGAGTAGTTGCAAGTGTTCTCCCATTCTGTAGGTTGCCTGTTCACTCTGATGGTAGTTTCTTTTGCTGTGCAGAGCCTCTTTAGTTTAATTAGATCCCATTTGTCAATTTTGGCTTTTGCTGCCGTTGCTTTTGGTGTTTTAGACATGAAGTCCTTGCCCATGCCTATGTCCTGAATGGTACTACCTAGGTTTTCTAGGGTTTTTATGGTATTTGGTCTAACATTTAAGTCTCTAATCCATCTTGAATTAATTTTCGTGTAAGGAGTAAGGAAAGGATCCAGTTTCAGCTTTCTACTTATGGCTAGCCAATTTTCCCAGCACCATTTATTAAATAGGGAATCCTTTCCCCATTTCTTGTTTCTCTCAGGTTTGTCAAAGATCAGATGGCTGTAGATGTGTGGTATTATTTCTGAGGACTCTTTTGTGTTCCATTGGTCTATATCTCTGTTTTGGTACCTGTACCATGCTGTTTTGGTTACAGTGCCCTTGTAGTATAGTTTGAAGTCAGGTAGCGTGATGCCTCCAGCTTTGTTCTTTTGCTTTAGGATTGTCTTGGCAATGTGGGCTCTTTTTTGGTTCCATATGAACTTTAAAGCAGTTTTTTCCAATTCTGTGAAGAAACTCATTGGTAGCTTGATGGGGTGGCATTGAATCTATAAATAATCTTGGGCAGTATGGCCATTTTCATGATATTGATTCTTCCTATCCATGAGCACGGTATAGTCTTCAATTTGTTTGTGTTCTATTTTATTTCACTGAGCAGTGGTTTGTAGTTCTCCTTGAAGAGGTCCTTTACATCACTTGTAAGTTGGATTCCTAGGTATTTTATTCTCTTTGACGCAATTGTGAATGGAAGTTCATTCATGATTTGGCTCTCTGTTTGTCTGTTACTGGTGTATAAGAATGCTTGTGATTTTTGCACATTAACTTTGTATCCTGAGACTTTGCTGAAGTTGCTTATCAGCTTAAGGAGATTTTGGGCTGAGACGATTGGGTTTTCTAAATATACAATCATGTGATCTGCAAACAGGGACAATTTGACTTCTTCTTTTTCTAACTGAATACCCTTGATTTCTTTCTCTCGCCTGATCGCCCTAGCCAGAACTTCCAACACTATGTTGAATAGGAGTGGTGAGAGAGGGCATCCCTGTCTTGTGCCAGTTTTCAAAGGGATTTTTTTCCAGTTTTTGCCCATTCAGTATGATATTGGCTGTGGGTTTGTCATAAATAGCTCTTATTATTTTGAGGTACATTCCATCAATACCGAATTTATTGAGAGTTTTTAGCATGAAGGGCTGTTGAATTTTGTCAAAGGTCTTTTCTGCATCTATTGAGATAATCATGTGATTTTTCTCTTTGGTTCTGTTTATATGCCGGATTATGTTTATTGATTTGTGAATGTTGAACCAGCGTTGCATCCCAGGGATGATGGCCACTTGATCATGGTCGAAAAGCTTTTTGATGTGCTGCTGGATCTGGTTTGCCAGTATTTTATTGAGGATTTTTGCATCGATGTTCATCAGGGATATTGGTCTAAAATTCTCTTTTTTTGTTGTGTCTCTGCCAGGCTTTGGTATCAGGATGATGTTGGCCTCATAAAATGAGTTAGGGAGGATTCCCCCTTTTTCTATTGAATGGAATAGTTTCAGAAAAAATAGTACCAGTTCCTCCTTGTACCTCTAGTAGAATTCAGCTGTGAATCCATGTGGTCCTGGACTTTTTTTCGTTGGTAGGCTATTAATTGTTGCCTCAATTTCAGAGCCTGCTATTGGTCTATTCAGGGATTCAACTTCTTCCTGGTTTAGTCTTGGGAGAGTGTAAGTGTCCAGGAAACTATCATTTCTTCTATATGTTCGAGTTTATTTGCATAGAGGTGTTTATAGTATTCTCTGATGGTAGTTTGTATTTCTGTGGGGTCGGTGGTGATATCCCCTTTATCATTTTTTATTGCGTCTATTTGATTCTGCTCTCTTTTCTTCTTTATTCGTCTTGCTAGCAGTCTATCAATTTATTTGCTTTTTTCAAAAAACCAACTCCTGCATTCATTGATTTTTTGGAGGGTTTTCTGCATCTCTATCTCATTCCGTTCTGCTCTGATCTTAGTTATTTCTTGCCTTCTGCTAGCTTTTGAATGTGTTTGCTCTTGCTTCTCTAGTTCTTTTAATTGTGATGTTAGAGTGTCAATTTTAGATCTTTCGTGTTTTCTCTTGTGGGCATTTAGTGCTATAAATTTCCCTCTACACACTGCTTTAAATGTGTCCCAGAGATTCTGGTATGTTGTATCTTTGTTCTCATTGGTTTCAAAGAACATCTTTATTTCTGCCTTCATTTCGTTATGTACCCAGTAGTCATTCAGGAGCAGATTATTCAGTTTCCATGTAGTTGAGCGGTTTTGATTGAGTTTCTTAGTCTTGATTTCTAGTTTGATTGCACTGTGGTCTGAGAGACAGTTTGTTCTAATTTCTGTTCTTTTACATTTGCTGAGGAGTGCTTTACTTCCAATTATGTGGTCAATTTTGGATTAAGTGTGATGTGGTGCTGAGAAGAATGTATATTCTGTTGATTTGGGGTGGAGAGTTCTGTAGATGTCTATTAGGTCCGCTTGGTGCAGAGATGAGTTCAATTCCTGGATATCCTTGTTAACTTTCTGTCTCATTAATCTGTGTATTGTTGACACTGGGGTGTTGAAGTCTCCCATTATTATTGTATGGGAGTCCAAGTCCCTTTGTAAGTCTCTAAGGACTTGCTTTATGATTCTGGGTGCTCCTGTATTGGGTGCATATATATTTAGGATAGTTAGCTCTTCCTGTTGAATTGATCCCTTTACCATCATGTAATGGCCTTCTTTGTCTCTTTTGATCTTTGATGGTTTAAAGTCTGCTTTATCAGAGAGTAAGATTGCAACCCCTGCTTTTTTTTGTTCTCCATTTGCTTGGTAGATTTTCCTCCATCTCTTTATTTTGAGCCTATGTATGCCTCTGCATGTGAGATGGGTCTCCTGAATACAGCAGACTGATGGGTCTTGACTCTTTATCCAATTTGCCAGTCTGAGTCTTTTAGTTGGAGCATTTAGTCCATTTACATTTAAGGTTAATATTGTTATGTGTGAACTTGATCCTGTCATTATGATATTAACTGGTTATTTTGCTCGTTAGTTGATGCAGTTTCTTCCTAGCCTCGATGGTCTTTACATTTTGGCATGTTTTTGCAATGCCTGGTACTGGTTGTTCCTTTCCATGTTTAGCGCTTCCTTCAGGGTCTCTTGTAAGGCAGGCCTGGTGGTGACAAAATCTCTAAGCATTTGCTTATCTGTAAAGGATTTTATTTCTCCTTCACTGATGAAACTTAGTTTGGCTGGATATGAAATTCCGGGTTGAAAATTCTTTTCTTTAAGAATGTTGAATATTGGTCCCCACTCTCTTCTGGCTTGTAGAGTTTCTGCTGAGAGATCTGCTGTTAGTCTGCTGGGCTTCCCTTTGTGGGTAACCCGACCTTTCTCTCTGGCTGCCCTTAAGATTTTTTCCTTCATTTCAACTTTGGTGAATCTGGCAATTATGTGTCTTGGAGTTGCTCCTCTTGAGGAGTATCTTTGTGGCATTCTATGTATTTCCTGAATTTGAATGTTGGCCTGCCCTACTAGGTTGGGGAAGTTCTCTTGGATGATATCCTGAAGAGTGTTTTCCAACTTGGTTCCATTTTCCCCCTCACTTTCAGGCACCTCAATGAGATGTAGATTTGGTCTTTTTACATAATCCCATACTTCTTGCAGGCTTTGTTCATTTCTTTTTCTTCTTTTTTCTTTAGACTTTTCTTCTCACTTCATTTCATTCATTTGATCCTCAATCGCTGATACTCTTTCTTCCAGTTGATCGAGTCGTTTACTGAAGCTTGTGTATTTGTCATGTATTTCTCGTGTCTTGGTTTTCATCTCTGTCAGTTCATTTATGGCCTTCTCTGCATTAATTATTCTGGTTACGAATTCTTCCACTCTTTTTTCAAGATTTTTAGTTTCTTTCTGCTGGGCATGTAATTCTCCTTTATCTCTGAGAAATTTGATGGACTGAAGCCTTCTTCTCTCATCTCGTCAAAGTCATTCTCTATCCAGCTTTGATCTGTTGCTGACGATGAGCTGCGTTCCTTTGGAGGGGGAGATGCACTCTTATTCTTTGAATTTTCAGCTTTTCTGCCCTGCTTTTTCCCTATCTTTGTCATTTCATCTGCCTCTGGATTGCGTGAGGTCCACTCCAGACGCTGCTTGCCTGGGTGTCAGCAGCAGAGGCTGCAAAAGATAGAATACGACTGAACAGCAAGTGTATCTGTCTGATTCGTGCTTTGGAAGCTTCCTCTCAGGGGATATACTCCACCATGTGAAGTGTGGGGTGTCGGTCTGCCCCTAGTTGAGGATGTTTCCCAGTTAGGCTACTCAGGGTTCAGGGACCCACTTGAGCAGGCAGTCTGTCCATTCTCATATCTCAGCCTCCCTGTGGGGAGATCCACTGCTTTCTTCAAAGCTGTCAGACAGAGTCGTTTGCGTCTGCAGCGGTTTCTGCTGCTTTTGTTGTTGTTGTTATTGTTGTTGTTGTTTATCTGTGTCCTGTCCCCAGAGGTGGAGTCTACAGAAACTGGCAGACCTCCTTGAGATGCTGTGAGCTCCACCCAGTTTGATCTTCCCAGGGCTTTGTTTACCTACTACAGCCTCAGTATAGGCGGGCGCCCCTCCCCTAGCCTCACTGCTGCCTTGCGGTTAGATCACATACTGCTGTGCTAGCAATGAGGATGGCTCCGTGGGCGTGGGACCCTCCCGGCCAGGTGTGAGATATAATCTCCTAGTGTGCCCGTTTGCTTAAAGCGCAGTATTGGGGCGGGTGTTACCCAATTTTCCAGTGGTTGTGTGTCTCAGGTCCCCTGGCTAGGAAAAGGGATTTCCTTCCCCCTTGCACTTCCCAGGTGAGGCGATACCTCACCCTGGTACAGCTCTCGCTGGTTGGGCTGCAATAGCTAATCAGCATTGATTGTCTGTCACTCCCTAGTGAGATGAACCCAGTACCTCAGTTTAAAATGCAGAAATCACCAGTCTTCTGTGTCACTCGCACTGGGACCTGGAGACTGGAGCTGTTCCTATCAACCACCTTGCTCCACCCCACTTTTATGTAGTTTTGAACTGCAACGTGGACGGATTCACGAAGGGACATTCTGGTGAACATTCAGGCTTGTGGGGAAATGGGAGATATCTTGAGAAAAAAATAAAAAGAAGCTTTATGAGAAACTGCTTTGTGAAGTGTGCATTACAATCTGGAAGCTATACCTCTTTTCTTATAAGGCAGGGTTTGAACACTGTTCCTGTAAAAATGAAAAAGTGATATTTTGCAGCACATAGAAGACTATGCAAAAGTGAAATATCCTGAAATGAAACACAGGAAGAAGAGTTCCAACAAATTGCTTTCTAACGTGTGCATTCATTTCAGAGAGTTAAAGTTTACACTACGTTGCCCAGCTTGGAAACTCTGTCTTGGAGGAATCTGTGAAAAGATATTAAGTGGCACCCAGAAGCCTGTCTTGAAAAAAGAAACGTCTTCAGATGAAAACTGGACAGTAGCTTTCGGAGCAACTGCTTTTTGATGTATGTATTCATCTATAAGTTAAATCATTCTTTGGATTGAGCAGTTTGAGATCACTGTTTCTGTGAAACCTGAGAAAGGACATTTGGGAATGCTCCTAAGAATATGCTGGAAAAGAAATACATTCCACTCAGGGAGTTATACCTCTTTTCTTATAAGGCAGTGTTTGAACACTGTTCCAGTAAAACCGAAAAATTGATATTTTGCAGCGCATTGAAGACTGTGGTGAAAAGTGAAATATCCTGAAATAACACACGAAAAGAAGCATTCCAAGAACCTGCTTTCTGTCATGTGCATTCACTTCAGAGATTTAAACCTTACAGTACATTGTGCACTTTGGAAACTCTGTCTTTGAGGAATCTGTGAAAGGATATTAAATGGCGCCCGGAGGCTTGTCGTGAGAAATGAAACGTCTTCCGATGAAACCTGGAGAGAAGCTTTCAGAGTCACCTCATTATGATGTGTGTATACATCTCATATAGTTGAATCATTCTTTGGATTGAGCAGTTTGTAATCACTGTTTCTGTGGCACCTGAATAAGGACATTTGGGAACGCTCTAAAGAATATGCTGAAATAGAATTACCCTCTGAAAAAAAGCAGAAGAAAGCTTTCTGTGAATCTGCTCTAGATCACCTGAATTCCACTTGCACAGTTAAGCTTCGGTTTTCATGGAGCAGTATTCTAACACTGTTTTAGGTTAGTCAGCTAAGGAATATTTGGAGGCGCTTTGAGGCTTACAGTGAAAACGGATATATATTCAGTTAGACACTGGAGAGAAGATTTCAGAGGAGCTGCTTTGGGATGTGTGCATTACACTCACAGAGATTTACTTTCCTTCTCACAGAGGATTGGGAAATCCCATTTGGAGAAAAAATTACCAGGGGACATTCGGGAGTATATGGATGACTATGGTGAGAAAGGAAACATCATCAGCCAAAAACTGGAAAGAAGCTTTATCTGAAACTGCTTTGTGATAGAAATGTCTATTCATCTCACATGGCTAAAACTTTCCTTCTATTACGCAGTTTTGAAACTGTGTCATCAACAGATTCGCGAAGGGATATTCTGGCGCACATTCAGGCCAGTGCGGTAATAGAAAATATCTTCAGAAAAAAACTGGAGAGAAGCTTTCTGAGAATCTGCTTTGTGATGTGTGCATTCCACTCAGGGAGTTATACCTCTTTTCTCATAACGCAGTGTTTGGACACTGGTCCTGTAAAACTGAAAAAGTGATATTTTGCAGTGAATTGAAGGCCATGGGGAAAAGTGAAACATCCTGAAATAAAACCCGGAAAGAAACGTTCTAAGAAACTTCTCTCTGACGTGTCCATTCATTTCAGAGAGTAAAGCTTGCAGTAAGTTGTGCAGTTTGGAAACTCTGTCTTTGAGAAATCTGTGAAGGCGTGTTAAGTGGTGCCTTGAGGCTTATGGTGAGAAAGGAAACGTCTTCCGATGAAAACTAGACAGAAGCTTTCAGAGCAACAGCTTTGTGATGTCTGCATTCAACTCATAGATTTAAATCATTCTTTGGATTGAGCAGTTTGAAATCACAGTTTCTGTGAAACCTGATAAGAACATTTGGGAACGCTCTTCAGAATATGCTGAAAAAGAAATACCCTCCGATAAAAACCATAAGGAAACTTTCTGTGAAACCACTCTAGGTCACGTGAATTCCACTCGCACAGTTATGCCTCTGTTTTCATTGAGCAGTATTCTAACACCATTTTAGGTTAGTCAGCTAAGGGATAAGCGGGAACACTTGGAGGCTTATGGTGAAAATGGAAAGATCTTCAGAGAGATACTGGAGAGAAGATTTGAGAGGAGCTGCTTTGTGATGTGTGCATTCCATCCACAGGTTTATACTTTTCCTCTCATTGACGATTGGGGAATCCCGTCTGGACAAAAAGCTACCAGTGGACTTCCGGTAGTATATGCACGGCTATGGTGAAAAAGGAAATATCCTCAGACAAAAACTGGAAAGAAGCTTTCTGTGAAACTGCTTTGTGATAGATATGTCAATTCATCTCACAAACACAAAACATTCTATTACACAGTTTTGAAATTGCATCTTGGACAGATTTGCGAAGTCACATTGGGGAGCACATTGAGGCCTGTGTTGAAATAGGAGGTACCTTCAGATAAAAACTGGAGAGAGGCTTTCTGAGAAATGGCTTTGTGATGTGCGCATTCCACTCAGGGAGTTATACCTCTTTTCTCATAAGGCAGTGTTTGAATAATGTTTTGTGAAGCTGAAAATGTAACATTCGCAGCACATTGAAGACTATGGCGAAAAGTGAAATATCCTGAAACAAAACCCAGAAAGAAGCGTTGCACAAAACTGCTCTCTGATGTGTGCTTTCATATCAGAGTTAAAGCTTATACTACGTTTCCCAGTTTGGTAACTCTCTCTTTGAGGAGTTCAATATCTTCACAGAAGGGATATTTAGTGGCACCCGAAGGCTTCTGGTGAGAAAGGATACGTCTTTTGATGAAACCAGAGAGAAGCTTTCTGAGCAACTGCTTTGTGATGTATGTATTCATCTCATAGAGTTAAATCATTCTTTGGATTGAGCAGTTTGAAATCACTGTTTCTGTGGAAGATGAGAAAGGACATTTGAGCATGCTCTTAAGAATATGCTGTAAAAGAAACGCCCTCTGATAACAACCAGAAGGAAACTTTCTGTGAAACTGCTCTAGGTCACGTGAAGTCCAGTTGCCCAGTTAAGTTTCTGTTTTCACTGAGCCGTATTCTAACACAGTTTAAGTTCATCAGCTAAGGGATACTTGGGAGCGCTGTGAGGCTTACAATGAAAACGGAAATATCTTCAGATAGATACTGGAGAGAAGATTTCCGAGGAGATGCTTTGTGATGTGTACATTCCACTATAGAGCTATATTTTTCTTCTCTTAGAGGATTGGTGAATCCCATTTGTAGAAAAAGGTATCAGAGGACATTCAGGAGTATATGGACGGCTACTGTGAAAAAGGAAGTGTCCTCAGACAAAAACTGGAATGAAGCTTTATTAGAAACTCTTTTGTGATACATTTGTCTATTCATCTCACATAGATAAAACTTTCTGTTATGCGCATTTGAAACGGCATCATGGACGGATTCACAAAGGGACATTTGGGAGCACGTTCGGGCCTGTGGGGAAATAGGAGATATCTTCACATAAATGCTGAAGAGAAGCTTTCTGAGAAACGACTTTGTGATGTGTGCATTCCACTCAGGGAGTTATACCTCTTTTCTCATAAGGCAGTGTTTGATAAGTGTTCCTGTGAAGCTGAAAAAGTGACATTTGCAGCACATTGAAGACTATGGGGAAAAGTGAAATACCCTGAAATAAAACCCAGAAAGAAGCATTCCAAGAAACTGCTCTCTTACATGTGAATTCATTTCAGAGAGCTAAAGCTTACACTACGTTGCCCAGTTTGGAAACTGTCTTTGAGGATTCTGTGAAGGGATATTAAGTGGCGCCTGGAGGCATGTGGTGAGAAAGGAAACGTCTTCTGATAAAAACTGGAGAGAAGCTTTCTGAGCAACTGCTTTGTGATGTGTGTATTCACCTCATGGAGTTAAATCATTCTTTGGATTGAGCAGTTTGAAATCACTGTTTCTGTGGAAGCTGAGAAAGGACATTTGGGAACACTCAGTTGAATATGTTGAAAAAAAATACCCTCAGATAAAATCCAGAAGTAAGCTTTCTGTGAAACTGTACTGGATCATGCGAATTCCACTTGCACAGTTAAACTTCTCTTTTCATTGAGCAGTATTGTACCATTGTTTTTTCTACCTTCCAATAGAAACCAGAAAGAAAACTTTCTGTGATGCTGCTCTAGGTCACGTGAAGTACACTCACACAGTTAATCTTCTGTTTACATTGAGCAGTATTCCAACACTGTTTTAGGTAAGTCAGCTAAGGGATACCTTGGAGCGCTTTGGGGCTTATGGTGAGAAACATAAATATCTTCAGATAGATACTGGAGAGAAGATTTCTGAGGAGCTGCTTTGTGACATGGACATTTCACTCACAGAGTTATAGCTTTCTTCTGATAGAGGGTTGGGGAATCCCGTTTGGAGAAAAAGCTACCAGGGGACATTCGGGAGTATAGGGACAGCTATGGTGAAAAAGGAAGTATCATCAGACTAAAATTGGAAAGTAGCTTTCTGTGAAATTGCTTTGTGATAGATATGTCTATTCATCTCACAAAGATAAACTTTCTTTCTATTATGCTGTTTTGAAACTGCGTCCTTGACAGATTCATGAAGGGACATCCATTAGCACATTCAGGCCTGTGGGGAAATAGGAAATATCTCCAGATAAAGACAGGAGAGAAGCTTTCTGAGATACTGCTTTGTGATGTGTGAGTTCCACACAGGGAGTTTTACCTCTTTTCTCATAAGGCAGTGTTTGAACACTGTTATTGTAAAACTGAAAATGTGATATTTTGCAATGCCTTGAAGACTATGGCAAAGAGTGAACTATCCTCAAGTAAAACCCAGAAAAATGCATTCCAAGAAACCCCTCTCTGATATGTGCATCCACTTCACAGAATTAAAACGCACTCCACATTGCCCAATTTGCAAACTCTGTCTTTGAAGAATATGCGAAGGGATATTAAGTGGTGCCCCATAGGCCTGTGGTGAGCAAGGAAATGTCTTCCCATGATAACTGGAGAGAAGCTTTCTGAGCAACTGCTTTGTGATGTGTGTGTTCATCTCATAGATTTAAACCATTCCTTGGATTGAGCAGTTTGAAATAACTGTTTCTGTCGTGTCACAGGAAGGACATTTGGGATCGCTCTTTGGAATATGCAGAAAGAAATATCCTCAGATGAAAACCAGAAGGAAGCTTTCTGTGAAATTGCTATGTGTTGTGTGATTTCCTCTCACTAAGGTAAGCTTCCCTTTTCATTGATGAGTTTTCCAACACTGTTTATCTTTAGCATATGAAGGGATATTCGGAAAGGCTTTGAGTCTTACAGTGAGAAAGAAATATGATCAGATAGAAACTGGAGAGAAGGATTCTGAGGAAGTGCATTGTGACGTGTGCTTCACTCACAGAATTATACCCTTCTTCTCATAAAGCATTGGGGAATGTCTTTTGGAGAAAAAGCTACCAAGGGACATTCGGGACTATAGGGATGGCTATGGTGAAAAAGGAAATATCCTAAGACAGAAACTGTAAAGAATATTTCTGTGAAACAGCTTTGTGATAGATACATTTATTCATGTCACATAGATAAAACTTACCTTATATTACGCAGTTTGGAAACTCTGTCATGGATGGATCCACGAAGGAGCGTTGGGGAGCATATTCAGTCCTACGGTGAAAAAGGAGATATCTTCAGATGAAAAGTGGATAGGAGCTTTCTGAGAAACTGCTTTGTGTTGTGTGCATTCCACTCAGGGAGTTATACCTCTTGTCTCATAACGCAGTGTTTGAACTCTGTTCCTACAAAACCAAAAAAGTAATATTTGAGAGTGCATGGAAGACTATATCGAAAAGTGAAATATCCTGAAATAAAACTCAGAAAGAAGTGTTCCAAGAAACTGCTCTCTGATGTGTGCATTCATTTCAGAGAGTTAAAGCTTACTCTACATTTCCCAGTTTGAAAAGTCTGTCTTTGAAGATTCTGCGAAGGGATATTAAGTGTCGACCGGGTACTGTGACGAGTAGGGAAATGTCTTCCGTTTGAAAATGGAGAGATGCATTCTGAGCAACTGCTTTGTGATGTGTGGATTCATCTCATACAGTTAAATCATTCTTTGGATTGAGCAGTTTGAAATCACTGTTTCTGTGGAATCTGAGAAAGGTCATTTGGTAACACTCTTAAGAATGTGCTGAAAAAGAAATACCCTCCGATAAAAACCAGAAGGAAGCTTTCTGTGAAAGTGTTCTGTGTCATGTGAATGCCACTCTCACAGTTAAGCTTCCATTTTCTTTGAGCAGTATTCTAAAACTGTTTTAGTTTAGCCAGCTAAGGGATACTCTGGAGAGCTTTGAGGCTTATGTTGAAAACGGAAGTACCTTCAGATAGAAACTGAAGGGAATATTTCTGAGTAGCTGCATTGTGACGTGTGCATTCCACTCACAGAGTTATACTTTTCTTCTCATAGAGGTTTTGGGAATCCCTTTTGGAGAAAAAGCTACCATGGGACATTTGACAGTATATGGACAGCTATGGTGGAAAAGGAAATATTGTCAGACAAAAACTGGAAAGAAGCTTTCTGTGAAACTGCTTTGTGATAAATATGTTTATTCTTCTCACATAGATAAAACTTTCCTTCTTTTATGCAGTTTTGCAACGCCGTCACAGACGGATTTGTGAAGGGACACTTGGGAGCACATTCAGGCCTATGGTGGTAAAGGAGATATCTTCAGATAAAAACTGGATAAAAGTCTTCTGAGAAACTTCTTGGTGATGTGTGCATTCCACTCAGGGAGTTATACATCTTTTCTCATACGGCAGTGTTTGAACACTGTTCCTGTAAAACTGAAAAAGTAATATGTACGAACGCATGAAAGACTATGGTGAAAACTGAAGTATCCTCACATAAAGCCCAGAAAGAACCGTTCCAAGAAACTGCTCTCAGATATGTGCATACATTTCACAGAGTTAAAGCTTACTCTATGTTGTGCAGATTCGAAACTCTGTCATTGTGGAACCTGTGAATTGATATTAAGTGGCGTCCAGAGGCTTGTAGTGAGGAAGGAAACGTCTTCCGATGAAAATTGGAGAGAAGCTTTCTGAGCAACTGCTTTGTGATGTGTGTATTCATCTCATAGAGTTAAACGATTCTTTGGATTGAGCACTTTGAAATCACTGTGTTTGTGGAATCTGAGGAAGGACATTTGGGAACGCTCCTTAAAATATGGAGAAAGAAATATCCTCAGGTAAAATCCAGAAGGAAGCTTTCTGTGAATCTACTGTTTCACCTTAATTCCTCTCACTGAGATAAACCTCACTTTTCATTGTGCAGTTTTCTAACCCTGTTTATGTTTAGCATGTGAAGTGATATTCGGGAGCACTTTGAGGTTATGGTGAAAAAAGAAATATGTTTAGATCAAAACTGGAGAGAAGCTTTCAGAGGAACTGCTTTGTGAGGTGTGCATTTCAATCACAGTGTTTTAACTCTCTTCTCATACAGCATCGGGGAAACCCTTTTGGAGAAGAATGTACCAAGAGACATTTGGGAGCATGTTGAATCCTATGGTGATAATAGAAATAGCCTCAGACAAAAAATGGAAAGGAGCTTTCTATGAAACTGCTATGTGATATGTGTATTCACCTCACATACATAAATCTTTCTTTACATTACGCAGCTTGGAAACTCTGTCATGGACGGATCCTCAAAGGGACTTTCGGGAGCACTTTCAGGACTATGGTGAACAAGGAAATATCTTCAGTTAAAAACTGAAAAGAAGCTTTCTGTGAATCTGCTTTTTCCTATGTTTATTCAGCTTCTGTCCAGTTTTCATTGGAAGACGTTTCATTTCTCACTACAAGACTCCGGGCGCCACTTAATATCCCTTCACAGATTCCTCAAAGACAGAGTTTCCAAACTGGGCAACATAGTGTAAGGTTTAACTCTCTGAAATGAATGCACACGTCAGAGAGCAGTTTCTTTGAATGCTTCTTTCTGGGTTTTATTTTGGGATATTTCACTTTTCGCCATAGTCTTCAATGTGCTGCAAAATATTATTGTTTCATTTTTACAGGAACAGTGTTCAAACATTGCCTTATGAGAAAAGAGGCATAACTACCTGAATGGAATGCAAACATCACAAAGTAGTTTATCGGAAAGCTTCTCACCAGTTCTTATCTGAAGATATTTCCTTCATCCCCACAGGCCTGAATGTGCTCCCGAATATCCCTTCACGAATCCGTCCATGACACAGTTTCAAAACTGCATAATAGAAAGAAAGTTTATCTATGTGAGATGCATAGACATATCTATCCCAAAGCAGTTTCACAGAAAGCTTATTTCCAGTTTGTCTGAGGTTATTTCCTTTTTCACCATAGCTGTCCAAACACTCCTGAATGCCCTCTAGTAGCTTTTTCTCCAAACAGGATTCCCCAATGCTCTCTGAGAAGGAATGTATAACTCTGTGAGTAGAATGCACACTTCACAAAGCAGCTCCTTGGAGATCTTCTCTCCAGTACCTATCTGAAGATATTTCCGTTTTCACCATAAGCCTCAAAGTGCTCGCAAGTATTCCTTAGCTGACTCACCAAAAACAGTGTTAGAATACTGAACAATGATAATGAAATCTTAACTATGTGAGTGGAATTCATGTGACCTAGAGCAGTTTCACAAAAAGATTCCTTTTGGTTTTTATCGGAGGTTATTTCTTGTTCAGCATATTCTTTTTTTTTTTTTTTTTTTTTTTTTTTTTTTTTTTTTTGAGACGGAGTCTCGCTGTGTCGCCCAGGCTGGAGTGCAGTGGCGCGATCTCGGCTCACTGCAAGCTCCGCCTCCCGGGTTCCCGCCATTCTCCCGCCTCAGCCTCCGAGTAGCTGGGACTACAGGCGCCCGCCACCGCGCCCGGCTAGTTTTTTGTATTTTTAGTAGAGACGAGGTTTCACCGTGTTAGCCAGGAGGGTCTCGATCTCCTGACCTCGTGATCCGCCCGCCTCGGCCTCCCAAAGTGCTGGGATTACAGGCTTGAGCCACCGCGCCCGGCTTGTTCAGCATATTCTTAAGAGTGTTCCCAAATGTCCTTTCTCGGGTTCCACAGAAATGATGATTTCAAACTGCTCAATCCAAAGAATGATTTAATTCTCTGAGATGAATACACACATCACAAAGTAGTTGCTCTGAAATCTTCTCTCCAGTTTTCATCAGAAGATGTTTCCTTTCTCAGCACAAGCCTCCATGCACCACTTTATATCCCTTCACAGATTATTCAAAGACAGAGTTTCCAAACTGGGCAACATAGTGTAAGCTTTAACTCCCTGAAACGAATGCACACCTCAGAGAGCAGTTACATGCAACACTTCTTTCTGGGTTTTGTTTCAGGATATTTCACTTTTCACCATAGTCTTCCATGCACTGCAAATGTCACCTTTTCAGTTTCACAGGAACAGTATTCAAACACTGCCTTATGAAAAAAGAGGTATAACTCCCTTAGTGGAATGCACACATGACAAAGCAGTTTCTCAGAAAGCTTCTCTCCCGCTTTTATCTGAAGATATCTCCTATTTCATCACAGGCCTGAATGTGCTCCCGAATGTCTCTTCCCAAATCCATCCAAGACACAGTTTCAAAACTGCATAATAGAAAGAAAATTTTATATTTGTGAAATGAATAGAAATGTCTATCACAAAGCAGTTTCACAGAAAGCTTCTTTCCACTTTTTGTCTGAGGATATTTCCTTTTTCACCATAGCCATGCATATACTCTCAAAAGTCCACTGGTAGCTTTTTGTCTAGATGGGATTCCATAATCTTCTATGAACAGAAAAGTATAAACTTATGGATGGATCGCACACGTCACAAAGCAGCTCCTCTGAAATCTTTCCAGTATCTATCTGAAGATATTTCCATATTCACCATAAGCCTCAAAGTGCTCCCGATTATCCCTTAGCTGACAAACCTAAAACAGTGTTAGAATACTGCTCATTGAAAATGGAAGCGTAACTGTGCGAGTGGAATTCACATGACCTAGAGCAGTTTCACAGAAAGTTTCCTTCTGGTTTTTATCGGAGGGTATTTCTTTTTCAGCATATTCTGAAGAGCGTTCCCAAATGTCCTTAACAAGTTCCACAGAAACTGTGATTTCAAACTGCTGGATCCAAAGAATGATTTAACTCTATGAGATGATTGCAGAAATCACAAAGCTGTTGCTCCAAAAGCTTCTGTCCAGTTTTCATTAGAAGACGTTTCCTTGCTCACCATAAGCCTCAAGGTGCCACTTAATATGCCCTCACAGATTCCTCAAAGACAAAGTTTCCAAACTACACAACTTACTGTAAGCTTTACTCTCTGAAATGAATGGACACATCAGAGAGAAGTTTCTTGGAACGCTTCTTTCTGGGTTTTATTTAAGGATATTTCACTTTTCGCCATGGTCTTCAATTCACTGCAAAATATCACTTTTTCAGTTTTACAGGAATAGTGTTCAAACACTGCATTATGAGAAAAGAGGTAAAACTCCCCGAGTGAAATGCACACATCATGAAGCAGATTCTCAGAAAGCTTCTCTCCAGTTTTTTTCTGAAGATATTTCCAATTACCACACAGACCTGAATGTGCTCCCGAATGTCCCTTCATGAATTCGACGATGACACAGTTTCAAAACTGCGTAATAGAAGGAAAGTTTTATCTATGTGAGATGAATAGACATTTCTATCACAAAGCAGTTTCACAGAAAGCTTCTTTCCAGTTTTTGTCTGAGGATGTTTCCTTTCTCAACGTAACCGTCCATATACTTCCGAATGTCCCCTGGTAACTTTTTCAACAAATGGGATTCCCCCACCCTCTGTGAGAAGAAAAGCAAAACTCTGTTAGTGGAATGCACACGTCCCAAAGCAGCTCCTCGGAAATCTTCTCTCCAATGCCTATCTGAATATATATCCGTTTTCACTGTAAGCCTCAAAGCGCTCCCAAGTATCCCTTAGCTGAATAACCTAAAACAGTGTTAGAATACTGCTCCATGAAAACCGCAGCTTAATTGTTCGACTGGAATTCAGGTGATCTAGAGTAGTTTCACAGAAAGTTTCCTTCTGGTTTTTATCGGAGGGTAATTCTATTTCAGCATATTCTTAAGAGCGTTCCCAAATGTCCTTTCTCAGGTTCCACAGAAACAGTGATTTCAAACTGCTCAATCCAAAGAATGATTTAACTCTGTGAGATGACTACACACATCACACAGCAGTTGCTCTGAAAACTTCTCTCCAGTTTTCATCAAAAGTTGTTTCCTTTTTCACCACAAGCCTCTGAGCGCCACTTAATATCAGTTCACAGATTTCTCAAAGACAGTGTTTCCAAACTAGGCAATGTAGTGTAAGCTTTACCTGTCTTAAATGAATGCACATGTCAGAGAGCAGTTTCTTTGAATGCTTCTTTCTGGGTTTTATTTCCGGCTATTTCACTTTTTGACGTAGTCTTCAATGTGCTGCAAAGCATCACTTTTTCAGTTTTACAGGAACAGTGTTGAAACACTGCCGTATCAGAAAAGTGGTATAACTTCCTCATTGGAATGCACACATTAGAAAGCACTTTCTGATAAAGCTTCTCTCCAGTTTTTATTTGAAGATATCTCCTATTTCCCCACACGACTGCATGTGGTCCAGAATGTCCCTTCGCTAACCCATCCATAAAGCAGTTTCACAACTGCGTAATACAAAGAGTGTTTTATCTATGTGAGATGAATATATATATATCACAATGCAGTTTCACAGAAAGCTTGTTTCCAGTTTTTGTCTGAGGAAATTTCCTTTTTCATCATAGCCCTCCATATACTCCCGAATGTCCCCTGGTAGCTTTTTCTCTGGACGGGATTCCCCAATCCTCTATGAGAAGAAAAGTATAACTCTGTGAGTGGAATGCAAACGTCACAAAGCAGCTCCTCAGAAATCTTCTCTCCAGTATCTATCTGAAGATATGTCTGTTTTCACCGTAAGCCTCAAAGCGCTCCCCAGTGACCCTTAGCTGACTAACCAAAAACAGAGTTGGAATACTGCTCAATAAAAACAGAAGCTTAACTGTGTGAATGATTTTCACATGACCTAGAGCAGTTTCACAGAAATTTTCCTTCCAGCTTTAATTGGAGGGTTTTTCTTTTTCAGCATATTCTTAAGAGCATTCCCAAGTGTTGTTTCTCAGATTTCACAGAGTGATTTCAAACTGCTCAATCCAAAGAATGATTTAACTCTGTGAGATGAATGCACACATCACAAAGTAGTTGCTCCAAAAGCTTCTCTCCAGTTTACATCAGAAGACGTTTCCTTTCTCACCACAAGCCTCCGGGTGCCACTTAATATCCCTTCACAGATCCTTCAAAGAGAGAGTTTCCAAACTTGGCAACGTAGTGTAAGCTATAACTCTGTGAAATGAATGTACACGTTGGAGAGCAGTTTCCCGGAACACTTTTTCTGGGTTTTACTTCTGGATATTTCACTTTTCACCACAGTCTTCAGTGCGCAGCAAAATATCACTTTTTCAGTTTTACAGGAACAGTGCTCAAACACTGACTTATGAGAAAAGAGGTATAACTCCCTGAGTGGAATGCATTTCTTTTTCAGCATATTCTTAAGAGCATTCCCAAATATCCTTTCTCAGGTTCCACAGAGACCGTGATTTCAAACTGCTGTATCCAAAGAATGATTTAACTCTATCTGATGAATACATACATCACAATGCAGTTCCTCCAAAAGCTTCTCTCCAGTTTTCACTGGAAGACGTTTCCTTTCTCTCTAGGCTCAACTTAATATCCCTTCACAGATTCCTCAAAGACAGAGTTTCAAAACTGGGCAACGTAATGTAAACTTTAGCTCTCTGAAATGAATGCACATGTCGGAGAGCAGTTTCCTGGATGCTTCTTTCTGGGTTTTACTTCAGAGTATTTCACTTTTCCCCACAGCCTTCAATGCAGTACAAAATATCACTTTTTGAGTTTTACAAACACAGTGTTCAAACACTGCCTTATGAGAAAAGTGGTATAACTCCCTGAATGGAATGCATTTCTTTTTCAGCATATTTTTAAGAGCATTCCCACACATCCTTTCTCAGGTTCCACAGAAACAGTGATTTCAAGCTGTTCAATACAAAGAATGATTTAACTCTATGAGATGAATGCACACATCCCAATGCAATTCCTCTGAAACCCTCTCTCCAGTTTTCACCGGAAGACATTTACTTTCTCAACACAAGCCTCCAGTCGCAACTTAATATCCCTTCACATATTCCTCAAAGACAGAGTTTCCAAATAGGGCAACGAAGTGTATGCTTCAACACTTTGAAATGAATGCATACATCAGAGAGAAGTTTCTTGGAATGCTTCTTTCTGGGTTTTACTTCAGGATATTTCACTTTTCGCCATAGTCTTCAATGTGCTGCAATATATCACTTTTTCAGTTTTACAGGAACAGTGTTGAAACACTGCCTTATGAGAAAAGAGGTATAACTCCCTGAGTGGAATGCACACATCACAAAGCAATTTCTCAGCAAGCGTCTCTCCAGTTTTTATCTGAAGCTATTTACTATTTCCCCTCAGGCCTGAATGTGCGCCCGAATGTCCCTTCGCAAATCCGTCCATGACGCAGTTTCTAAACTGCATAACAGAAAGAAAGTATTGTCTATGTGAGATGTATAGACATATCTATCACAAAGCAGTTTCACAGAGAGCTTTTTTCCATTTTTTGTCTGAGGATATTTCCTTTTTCACCATAGCCGTCCATATACTCCTGAATGTCCCCTGGTAGCTTTTTCTCCAGACGGGATTCCACAATCCACTATGAGAAGAAATGTAAAACTCTGTTATTGGAATGGACACGTCAGAAAGCAGCTCCTCGGAAATCCTCTCTCCAGATCTGTCTGAAGATATTTCTGTTTTCACCGTAAGCCTCAAAGTGCTTCCGAGTGTCCTGTAGCGGACTAACCTAAAACAGTGTTAGAATACTGTTCAATGAAAAGAGAAGCTTAACTGTGCTAGTGGACTTCACATCACTTAGAGCAGTTTCACAGAAAGTTTCCTTCAGGTTTCTATCGCAGGGTATTTCTTTTTTAGCACATTCTTAAGAGAGTTCCCAAATGTTCTTTCTCAGGTTCCACAGAAACAGTTTTTTCAAACTGCTCAATCCAAAGAATGATTTAACTCTATTAGATGAATACACACATCACAAGGCAGTTGCTCCAAAAACTTCTCTCCAGTTTTCATTGGAAGACGTTTCCTTTCTCACCACAAGCCTCTGCACACAACTTAATATCCCTTCACAGATTCCTTAAAGACAGAGTTTCCAAACTGCACAACATAGTGTAAGCTTTAAATCTCTGAAATGAATGCACACGTCAGAGAGCAGTTTCTTGGAACGCTTCTTTCCGGGTTCTATTTCAGGATATTTCACTTTTCACCATGGTCTTCAATGCACTGCAAAATATCACTTTGTCAGGTTTACAGGAACGGTGTTCAAACACTGCCTTATAAGAAAAGAGGTATAACTCCCTGAGTGGAATGCATTTCCTTTTCAGGATATTCTTAGGAGCATTCCCAAATGTTCTTTCTCAGGTTCCACAGAAACAGTGATTTCAAACTGCTCAATCCAAAGAATGATTTAACTTATGAGATAAATACACACATCACAAAGCAGTTGCTCCAAAAGCTTCTGTCCAATTTTCGTCGGAAGACGTTTGCTTTCTCACCACAAGCCTCCAGGCACCACATTATATCCCTTCACAGATTCCTCAAAGACAGAGTTTCCAAACTGGGCAAAGTAGTGTAAACTTTAACTCACTGAAATGAATGCACACTTTGGAGAGCAGTTTCTTGGAATGATTTTTTCTGGGTTTCATTTCAGGATATTTCATTTTTTGCTGTAGTCTTCTATGTGCTGCAAAATATCATTTTTTCAGTTTTACAGGAACAGTGTTCAAACACTGCCTTATAAGAAAAGAGGTATAGCTACCGGATTGTAATGCACACATCACAAAGCAGTTTCTCAGAAAGCTTGTTTCCAGTTTTTATCTCAAGATATCTCTTATTTCCCCACAAGCCTGAATGTGCTCCCGAATGTCCCTTCGCGAATCCATCCATGACACAGGTTCAAAACTGCATAATAGAAAGAACGTTATATCTGTGTGAGATGGATAGAGATATCTATCACAAAGCAGTTTCCCAGAAATATTCTTTACAGTTTTTCTCTGAGGATATTTTTTTTTTCACCATAGCCATCCATATACTCCAGAATGCCCCCTGGTAGCTTTTTCTCCAAACATAATTTCCCAATCCTCTCTGAGAGGGAAAGTATAACTCTGTGAGTGGAATGCATACATCACAAAGCAGCTCCTCAGAGATATTCTCTCCAGTATTTATCTGAAGATATTTCCGTTTTCAGTGTAATCCTCCAAGCGCTCCTGAGTATTCCTCAGCTGACTAAACAAAAATAGTGTTAGAATAGTGCTCAATAAAAACAGGCTAACTGTGTGAGTGAATTCACGTTACCTAGAGAAGTTTCACAGAAAGTTTCCTTCTGGTTTTATCGGAGGGTATTTCTTTTTCAGCATATTCTGTACTGCGTTCTAAAATGTCCTTTCTCAGATTCCACAGAAACAGTGATTTCAAACTGCTCAATCCAAAGAGTGATTTAACTCTTTGAGATGAATACACGCATTACAAAACAGTTGCTTCGAAAGCATCTCTCCAGTTTTCATTGGAAGACGTTTCCTTTCTCACCATAAGCCTCCGGGTGCCACTTAATATCCCTTCCCAGATCCCTCAAAGACATAGTTTCCAACCTGGGCAATGTAGTGTAATGTTTAGCTCTCTGAAATGAATACACACATCAGAGAGCAGTTTCTTGGAATGCTTTTTTCTGGGTTTTATTTCAGGATATTTCACTTTTTGCCATAGTCTTCAATGCACTGCACATATCACACTTTCAGTTTTACAGGAACAGTGTTCAAGCACTGCCTCATGAGAAAAGGTGTATAACTCCCTGAGTGGAATGCACACATCACAAAGCAGTTTTTCAGAATGCTTCTCTCCTGTTTTTATCTGAAGAGATCTCATATTTCCCTACAGGCCTCAATGTGGTCCCAAATGTACTTTCACGAATCCATCCATGACGCAGTTTGAAAACTGTGTAATAGAATGTAAGTTTTATCTATGTGAGATGAATAGACAGATCTATCACAAAACAGTTTCACAGAAAGCTTCTTTAAACTATTTATCTGAAGATATTTCCTTTTCCACCATAGCCATCCATGTACTCCAAGATGTCCCCTGGTAGCTTCTTCTCCAAGGGGGATTCCACAAACCTCTCTGAGAAGAAAAGTGTAACTCTGTGAGTGGAAAGTACACGTCACAAAGTAGCTCCTCGATATTTTCTCTCCAGTATATATCTGAAGATATTTACATTTTCACCGGAAGCCTCAAAGTGCTGCCGAGCATCCCTTAGCAGATTAACCTAAAACAGTGTTAGAATACTGCTCAGTGAAAACAGATGCTGAACTATGTGAGTGAAATTCACAATACCTAGAGCAGTTTCACAGAAAGTTTCCTTCTGGTTTTTATCAAAGGATATTGCTTTTTCAGCATATTATTTAGAGTGTTCCCAAATGTCATTTCTCAGGTTCCACAGAAACAGTGATTTCAAACTGTTCACTCCAAACAATGATTTAAATCTATGAGATGAATACACACATCACAAAGCAGTTGCTCCAAAAGCTTCTCTCCAGTGTTCTTCGGAAGACGTTTCATTTCTCACCACAAACCTCTGGACGCCACATAATATCACTTCACAGATTCCTCAAAGACAGAGTTATCAAACTGGGCAACGTAGTATAAGCTTTCACTCTCTGACATGAATGCACACCTCAGAGAGCAGTTTCGTGCAACGCTTCTTTCTGGGTTCCGTTTCAGGATATTTCACTTTTCACCGTAGTCTTCAATGCGCTCAAATGTCACTTTTTCAGTTTTACAAGAAAAGTATTCAAACACTGCCTTATGAGAAAAGAGGTATAACTCCCAGAGTGGAATGCACACATCACAAAGCCGTTTCTCAGAAAGCCTTTATCCAGTTTTTATCTGAAGGTATCTCCTATTTCATCAAAGTGTTGAATGAGCTCCCAAATGTCCCTACGCAGATCCAACCATGACGCAGTTTCAAAACTGTGTAATAGAAAGAAAGTTTTATCTATGGGAGATAAATAGACATACCTATCACAAGGCAGTTTTACGGAAAACTTCTTTCTAGTTTTTATCTGAGGATATTTCCTTTCTCACCATAGCCGTCCATATACTCCCCAATGTCCTCTGGTAGCTTTTCCCCCAAAGGGGATTCCCCAATCATCTATGAGAAGAAAAGTATAACTCTGTGAGTGAAATGCACACTTCACAAAGCAGCCCCACGGAAATCTTCTCTCCAGTATCTATCTGAACATATTTCCGTTTTCACAGAAGCCTCAAAGCACTCCTGAGTATCCCTTAGCTGATGAAGCTAAAACAGAGTTAGAATACAGCTCAATGAATAAAGAAGCTTAACTGTGAGAATGGAATTCTGGTGAACTACAGCAGTTTCACAGAAAGTTTCCTTCTGGTTGTTATCGGACAGTATTTCTTTTTCTGCGTATTCTTAAGAGCATTCCTAAATATCCTTTCTCCAGTTCCACAGCAACAGTGATTTCAAACTGCGCTATCCAAAGAATGATTTCACTCTATGAGATGAATACACACCTCACAAAGTAGTTGCCCAGAAAGCTCCTCTCCAGTTTTCATCGGAAGACGATTCCTTTCTCACCACAAATTTCCATTCCCCACTTAATATCCTTCACAGATTCCTCAAAGAGTGAGTTTCCAAACTGGGCAACGTAGTGTAAGCTTTAACTCTCTGAAATGAATGCACACGTCAGACAGCAGTTTCTTGAAACACTTCTTTCTGGGATTTATTTCGAGATATTTCACTTTTCGCCATAGTCTTCAATGTGCTGCAAAATATCACTTTTCCAGTTTTACAGAACAGTGGTCCAACACTGCCTTATGAGAAAAGAGGTATAATTCTGTGAGTGGAATGTACATATCACAAAACAGTTTCTCAGAAAGCTTCTCTCCACTTTTTATCTGAAGATATCTCCTATTACCCCACAGGCCTGAATATGCTTCCAAATGTCCCTTCGCGAATCCATCCATGACGCAGTCTCACAAATGCATAATAGAAAGAAAGCTTTATCTATGTGAGATGAAGAGACATATCTATCACAAAGCAGTTTCACAGAAAGCTTCTCTAAACTTTTTGTCTTTGGATACTTCATTTTTCATCATAGCCGTCCATATACTGCCGAATGCCCCTTTGAAGGTTTTTCTTTAAACGTGATTCCCCAGTTTGAAATCACTGTTTCTGTGTAACCTCAGAAAGGACATTTGGGAACGCTCTTAAGAACATGTTGAAAAAGAAATATGCTCTGATAAAAACCAAAGGAAGATTTCTGTGAAACTACTCTTTGTCATGTGAATTCCACTCGCACAGTTAAGCTTCTGTTTTCATTGAGCAGTATTCTAACACTGTTTCAGTGTGCATTCCACTCAGGGAATTATACTTCTACTCTCATAAGGCAGTGTTTGAACACTGTTCCTGTAAAACCAAAAAGGTGATATTTCGGAGCGCATTGAAGAGTATGGAGAAAAGTGAAATATTCTCAAAAAAAAAGAAAAAACACAGAGAGAGGCCTTCCAAGAAACTGCTCCCTGATATGTGCATTCATTTCACAGAGTTAAAGCTTACTCTATGTTGCGCAGTTTGGAAACTCTGTCTTTGAGAAATCTGTGAAGGGATATTAAGTGGCACCCAGAGGCTTGTGGTGAGCAAGGAAACGTATTCCGATGAAAACTGGAGAGAATCATCCTGAGCAACTGCTTTCTCATGTGTGTATTCATCCCATAGACTTCAACAATTCTTTGGATTGAGCAGTTTGATATCACTGTTTTTGTGGAATCTGAGGAAGGACATTTGGGAATGATCCTTAGAATATGGAGAAAGAAATATTTTCAGGTAAAATCCAGAAGGAAGCTTTCTGTGAAACTGCTTTGTGTCGTCTTAATCCCTCTCACTCCATTAAGCCTCTTTTTTCATTGAGCAGTTTTCTAACCCTGTGTATGTTTAGCATGAGAAGGGATATTCAGGAGTACTTTGAGGCTTATGGTGAAAAGGATATACGTTCAGACCGAAACTGGAGAGAAGCTTCCTGAGGAACTGCTTTGTGACGTGTGCATTCTACTCACATTATTATATCTCTCTTCTCATACAGCATCGGGGAGACCCTTTTGGAGAAAAAGGTACCAAGTGATATTCGGGAGCATGTTGATGCCTATGGTGAAAAGGGAAATAACCGCAGATAAAAACTGGAAAGAAGCTTTCTATGTAACTGCTCTGTGATGTGTGTATTCATCTTACATAGATCAAGATTTCTTTACACTACACTGCTGGGAAACTCTGTCATGGAAGGATCCACAAAGGGACATTCAGGAGCACATTCAGGATTATGGTGAAAAAGGCAATATCTTCAGGTAAAAACTGGAGAAAAGCTTGCTGTGAAACTGCTTTTTGCTGTGTTTATACATCTCACATGGATAAAGCTTTCTTTACATTACACAGCTTGGAAACTCCGTCATGGATGGATCCACGAAGGGATATTTGGGATCACATTTGGGCCTATGATGAAAAAGGAATTATCATCAGATAAAAACTGGAGAGAAGTTTTCTGAGAAACTGCTTGGTGATGTGTGTATTCCACTCAGGGAGTTTTACCTTTCTTCTCATAAGACACTGTTTGAACACTGTTCCTGTAAAAGTTAAAAAGTGATATTTGGAGCACATTGAAGACTATGGCGAAAAGTGAATTGTCGTCCAATAAAACCCAGAAAGAAGCATTCCAAGAAAGTGGTCTCTGATATGTACATTCATTTCACAGTGTTAAATCTAACTCTACATTTCCTAGTTTGGAAAGTTGGTCTTTGAGGATTCTGCGAAAGGAAAGTAAGTGGCAACTGGAGGCCTGTGGCGAGCAAGGAACTGTCTTCCATCGAAAATTGGAGAGAAGCTTTCTGAGCAACCCTTTTGTGATGTTTGTATTCATCTCATAGAGCTAAATAATTCGTTGGATTAAGCAGTGTAAAATCACTGTTTCTGTGGAATCTGAGAAAGGACATTTGACAACAGAATATCCTGAAAAAGAAATAACCTGAGATAGAAAGCAGAAGGAAGCTTTCTGTGAAACTTCTCTGTGTCTCGTGAATTCTACTGGTACAGTTAAGTTTCTCTTTTCATTGAGCAGTATTCTACCACTGTTTTTGTTTAGTCTGCAAAGGGATATTCGGGACTTTCCTCGGAAAGAGGAGCTTTCCGAGGAGCTGCTTTGTGACGTGTGCATTGCACTCACTGAATTATGCCTTTCTTCTCGTAGAGGCTTGGGGAATCCCTTTTGGAGAAAAAGCTACCAAGGGACATTCTGGAGTATAGGGATAGCTATGGTGAAAAAGTAAATATCCTCAGAAAAAACCTGAAAGAAGATTCCTGTGAAACTGCTTTGTGATATATATGTTTATTCATCTAACATAGATAAAACTTTCCTTATATTATGAAGTTTGGAAACTCCATAATGGACAGATTCACAAAGGGACATTCGGGAGCACATTCAGGCCTATGTTGAAAAAAGAGATATCTTCAAATAAAAACTGGATAGAAGCTTTATGAGAAACTCCTTTGTGATGTATGGATTCCACTCAGGGATTTATACATTTCTTCTCATAAGGCAGTGTTGGAACACTGTTCCTGTGAAACAAAAAAGTAGTATTTCAGAATGCATGGAAGATTATGGTGAAATGTGAAATATCCTGATAAACCCAGAAAGAAGCATTTCAAGATATTGCTCTCTGATGTGTGCATTCATTTCAGAGACTTAAAGCTACTCTACATTTCCCAGTTTGGAAAGTCTGTCTTTGAGGATTCTATGATGGGATATTAAGTGGCGACTGGAGGCCTGTGACGAGCAAGGAAATGTCATCCATTGAAAACCGGAGAGAGGCTTTCTGAGCAACTGCTTTGTGATGTGTGTATTCATTTCATAGAGTTAAACCATTCTTTGTATTCAGCAGTTTGAAATCACTCTTTCTGTGGAACCTGAGAAAGGACATTTGGCAGCGCACTTAAGAATATTTTGAAAAAGAAATACCCTCCAATAAAAACCAGAAGGAAGCTTTCTGTGAAACTGCTCTGAAAGTGTCATGTGCATTCCACTCACACAGTTAAGCTTCTGTTTTCATTGAGCAGTATTCTAACATTGTTTTAGTTTAGTCAGCTAAGGGATACTTGGGAGCACTTTGAGGCTTATGGTGAAAATCGAAATATCTTCAGATAGAAACTGGAGGGGAGATTTCCAAGGAGCTTCTCTGTGACGTGTGCATTCCACTCACAGAGTTATGCTTTTCTTCTCAGAGGATTGGGGAATAGCTTTTGGAGAAAGAGCTACCAGGCGACATTCGGGAATATGTGGATGGCTATGGTGAAAAAGGAAATATCCTCAAACAAAAACGGGAAGGAAGCTTTCTGTGAAACTGCTTTGTGATAGATATGTTTATTCATCTCACATAGATAAAACTTTCTTTATATAATGCAGTTTGGAAACTCTGTGATGAACGGATATGTGAAGGGACATTCGGGAGCACATTCAACACTATAGTGAAAATGAAATTATCTTCAAATAAAAACTGGAGAGAAGCGTTCCAAGAAACTGCTTTGTGATGTGTGCATTTCACTCAGGGAGTTATACCTCTTTTCTCATAAGGCAGTTTTTGAACACTGTTCCTGTAAAACCGAAAAGGTGATATCTTGAAGCCCATTGAAGACTATGGCAAAAAGAGAAATATCCTCAAATAAAACCCACAAAGAAGCATATCAAGAAACTGCTCTCTGTTATGTGTATTCATTTCACAGAGTTAAAGCTTACTCTACAATATCCAGTTTGGAAACTCTGTCTTTGAGGAATTAGCGAAGGGTTATTAAGTGGCGCCCGGAGGCCTGTGGTGAGAAAGGAAATGACTTCTGATGAAAACTGGAGAGAAGATTCTGAGCAACTGCTTTGTGATGTGTGTATTCATTTCATAGAGTTAAACCATTATTTGGATTGAGCACTTTGGAATCACCGTTTTTGTGGAATCTGAGGACAGACATTTGGGAATGCTACTTGGAATATGGAGAAGGAAGTATCCTCAGGTACAATTCAGAAGGAAGCTTTCTGTGAAACTGCTCTGTGTCATCTTAATTCTTCTCAGTTAAGCCCCTCTTTTCATTGAGCAGTTTTCTAACTCTGTTTATATGTAGCGTGTGAAGGGACATTCGGGAGCACTTTGAGACTTACAGTGAAAAAGGAAATATGTTCAGACCGAAACTGGAGAGAAGGTTTCTGAGGAACTGCTTTGTGACGTGTGCATTCCACTCACAGTGTTACACCTCTCTTCCCATACAGCATCAGGGAAACTCTTTTGGAGAAACAGGTATGAAGGGATATTGGGGAGAATATTGACGCCTATGGTGAAAGGAAAATAGCCTCAGGCAAATACTGGAAAGAAGTTTTCTGTGAAACTGCTTGGTGATATGTGTATTCATGTCACATATTTAAAGCTTTCTTTACATTGCACAACCTGAAAATTCTGTCATGGACAGATGCACGAAGGGACATTTGGGAGCACATTCAGGACTATGATGACAAAGGAAATATATTCAAATAAAAACTGTAAAGAAGCTTTGTGTGAATCTGCTTTTTGCTATGTTTATTCATCTCACATAGATAAATCTTACTTTACATTACACAGCTTGGAAACTCTGTCATGGACGGATCTGCGAAGGGCATTCGGGAGAACATTCAGGACTATGGTGAAAAGGGAAATATGTTCAGATAAAAACCAGAAGGAAGCTATCTGTGAAACTGCTCTGTGTTGTGCGAATTCCACTCGCACAGTTAAGCTTCTGTTTTCATTAAGCAGTATTCTAACACTGCTTATGTTTAGCATGCTTAGGGATTTTCAGGAGAGCTTTGAGGCTTACAGTGAAAAATTAAATATGTTCAGATAGAAACTGGAAAGAAGCTTTCCGAGGAGCTCCTTTGTGACGTGTGCATTCCACTTACAGTGTTATACCTCTCTTCTCATACAGCATCAGGGAAACCCCTTTGAAGAAACATTTGCCAAGGGATATCCAGAAGCATATTGATGCTTATTGTGAAAAGGGAAATAGCCTCACATAAAAACAGGAAAGAAGCATTTTCTGAAACTGCTCTGTGACATATGTATTTATCTCACATTGATAAAGCTTCCTTTACAGTACGAAGCTTGGAAACTCTGTCATGGAAGGATCCACGAAGGGATATTTGGGAGCACATTCAGGACTATGGTGAAAAAGGAAATATTTTCAGATGAAAACTGGAAAGAAGCTTTCTGTGAATCTACTTTTTGCTGTGTTCATTCATCTCACATAGATAAAGCTTTCTTTGCATTACGCAGCTTGGTAACACTGTCATGGATGGATCCCGGAAGGGACATTCAGGAGATCATTCAGGACGCTGGGAAAATGGAAATATATTCAGATAAAAACTGGAGAGAAGCTTTCTGAGAAACTGCTTTGTGATGTGTGCATTCCACTCAGTGAATTATACTTCTTTTCTCATAAGGCAGTGTTTGAACACTGTTCCTGTAAAACCAAAAAAGTGATATTTTTGTGTGCATTGAGACTATGTCGAAAAGTGAAATATCCTCAAATAAAACCCAGAGAGAAGCGTTCCAAGGGACAGCTTTCTGATATGTGCATTCATTTCACAGAGTTAAAGATTACTCTACGTTGCCCAGTTTGGAAACTCTGTCTTTGAGGAATCTGTGAAGGGATATTAAGTGGCGCCCAGAGGCTTCTGATGAGCAAGAAAATGTCTTACGATGAAAACTGGAATGAAGCTTTCTGAGAAACTGCTTTGTGATGTGTCTATTCATCTCAAAGAGTTAAGCCATACTTTGGAATGAGCAGTCTGAAATCACTGCTCTTGTTGAATCTGAGGAAGGACATTTGGGAACGCTCCTTAGAATATGGAAAAAGAAATGTCCTCAGGTAAAATCCAGAAGGAAGCTTTTTGTGAAACAGCTGTGTGTCGTCTTAATTCCTCTCACTCCGTTAAGCCTCTGTTTTCGTTTAGGAGTTTTCTAACCCTGTTTATGTTTAGAGTGTGAAGGGATATTCGGGAACGTTTTGAGGCCTTGGTTTAAAAGGAAATATATTCAAACCAAAACTGGAGAGAAGCTTTCCGAGGAACTGCTTTGTGATATATGCTTTCCACTCAGTGTTATACCTCTCTTCTCATACAGTATCGGGGAAACCCTTTTGGAGATAAAGGTACCAAGTGATATTCTGGAGTAAGTTGATGCCTACAGTGAACAGGGAAATAGCTTCAGAAAAAACTGGAAAGAACCTTTCTACGAAACTACTCTGTGATATGTGTATTCACCTCACATAGATAAAGCTTTCTTTACATTATGCAGCATGGAAACTTGGTCATGGATGGATCCACTAAGTGCCATTGGGGAGCACTTTCAGGTCTATGGTTAAAAAGGAAATATCTTCAGATAAAAACTGGAGAGAAGCTTTCTGAGAAACTGCTTTGTGATATGTGTATTCCACTTAGGGAGTTTTACCTCTTTTTTCATAAGACAGTGTTTTGAACACTGTTCCTGTAAAACTGAAAAAGTGACATTTCGAAGCCTATTGAAGAGTATGGTGAAAAGTGAAATATCCTCAAATAACATCCAGAAAGAAGCATTCCAAGAAACTGCTCTCTGATATGTGCATTCATTTCACAGAGTTAACACTTACACTACATTGCCCAGTTTGGAAACTCTGTCTTTGAGGAATCTGCGAAGAGATATTAAGTGGCATCTGGAGGCCTGTGGTGAGTAAGGAAACATCTTCCAATGAAAACTGGAGAAAAGCTTTCTGAGCAACTGCTTTGCAATGTGTGTATTCATCTCATAGAGTTAAACCATTATTTGTTTGAGCAGTTTGAAATCACTGTTTCTGTGGAATCTGAGGAAGGACATTTGGGAACACTCTTTAGAATATGGAGAAATAAATAACCTCAGATAAACACCACAAGGAAGCTTTCTGTGAAACTGCTATGTGGCAAGTGAATTCCTCTCACACGTTAAGCTTCTCTTTTCATTGAGCAGTTTTCTACCACTCTTTATGTTTAGTATGCGATGGATATTCCAGCGCACTTTGAGGCTTATGGTGAAAACGGAAATATCTTTAGATAGAAACTGAAGAGAAGCTTTCCAAGGAGCTGCTTTGTGACGTGTGCATACCACTCACTGAATTATACCTTTTTTCTCATAGAGGATTGGGATATTCCTTTTGGAGAAAACCTACCAAGGGACATTCACCATATGGAGGGCTATGGTGGAAAAGGAAATATCCTCAGGTAAAAACTGAAAACAAGCTCTCTGTGTAAATACTTTGTGATATGTATGTTTATTCATCTTAAATAGATAAAAGTTTCTTTATATTACACAAATTGGAAACTCCATCATGGACAGATCCACGAAGGAACATTCGTAAGCACATTCAGGCCTATGGTGAAAAAGGAAATATCTTCAGATAAAAAGCAGAAAGAAGCATCTGTGAGTCTGCTTTTTGCTATGTTTATTCGTCTCACATCAATAAAGCTTTCTTTGTATTACTCAGCCTGGAAACTCCATCATGGACGGATCCATGAAGGGACATTCACGATCATATTCAGGCCTTTGGTGAAAAAGGAAATATCCTCAGATAAAAACTGGAGAGAAACTTTCTGTGAATCTACTTTTTGCTATGTTTATGCATCTCATGACGCTAAAGCTTGATTTACATTATGCAGTGTGGAAACTCTGTCATAGACGGATCCGCAAAGGGACATTTGGGAGCCCATTCAGGACTATGATGAAACAGGTAATTTCTTCAGATGAAAATTGCAGAGAAGTTTTCTGAGAAACTGCTTTGTGATTTGTGCATTCCACTAAGGGAGTTCTACCGTTTTTCTCATAAGGCAGTGTTTGAACACTGTTCATGTAAAACTGAAAAAGTGATATTTCAAAGCACATTGAAGACTATGGCGAAAAGTGAAATATCCTCAAATAACACCCTGAAAGAAGCGTTCCAAGAAACTACTCTCTGATATGTGCATTCATTTTACAGAGTTAAAGCTTACTCTACATTTCCTTGTTTGAAAACTCTGTCTTTGAGGAATCTGCGAAGGGATATTAAGTGGTGACCGGCGGGCTGCAGTGAGCAAGAAAATGTCTTACCTTGAAAACTGGAGAGAAGATTTCTGAGCAACAGTTTTGTGATTTGTTTATTCATCTCATAAAGTTACATCATTCTTTGGACTGAGCAGTTTGAAATCACTGTTTCTGTGGAACCTGAGAAAGGACATTTGGGAACGTTCTTAAGAATGTGCTGAAAAAGAAATACCCTCCGAGAGAAACTTTCCATGGAACTGCTTTGTGATGCATGCATTACACTCACAGTGTTACACGTCTCTTTCCATACAGCATCAGGGAAATCCTTTGGAGAAAAAGCTACCAAGGGATATTCGGGAGCATATTGACGCCTACAGTGAAAAGGGAAATAGCCTAGGACAAAAACTGGAAGCAAGATTTCTGTGAAATTGCTTTGTGATACGTGTATTCATCTCACTGAGCTAAAAATTGCTTTCCATTACGCAGCTTGGAAACTCTGTCATGGATGGATCTGTGAAGGGACATTCGGGAGCACATTAAGGCCTACAGTGGAAAAGGAGATATCTCCAGATAAAAACTGGATAGAAGCTTTCTAAGAAACTACTTTGTGATGTGTGCATTCCACACAGGGATTTATACCTCTTTTCCCTTAAGGCAGTGTTTGATCACTGTTCCTGTAAAACCGAAATAGTAATATTTTGGAGCACATGGATGACTATGACGAAAAGTGAAATATCCTGAAATAAAACCCAAAAAGCAGCGTTCCAAGAAACTGCTCCCTGATATGTGCATTTATTTCAGAGAGTTAAAGCTTATTCTATATTTTGCCGTATGGAAAGTCTGTCTTTGAGGATACTGCAAAGGGATATTAAGTGGCAACTGGAGGCCTGTGGCGAGCAAGGAAATGTTTTCCATTGAAAACTGGAGAGAAACTTTCTGAACAACTGCTTTGTGATGTATGTATTCTTCTCATAGAGCTAAATCATTCTTTGGATAGAAGAGTTTGAAATCACTCTTTCTGAGGAACCTGAGAAAGGACATTTGGGAACGCTCTTAAGAATATGCTCAAAAAGAACTAACCTCTAATAGAAATCAGAAGGGAGCTTTCTGTGAAACTGCTCTGGGTCGTGTGAATTCCGCTTGCACAGTTAAGCTTCTCTTTTCATTGAGTAGTATTCTAACACTGTTTATGTTTAGTCTGTGAGGTGATATTCAGGAGCGCCTGAGGCTTACGGTGAAAAAGGGAAAATCTTCAGATAGAAATTGGAAAGAAGCATTCCGAGGAGATGCTTTGTGGCGTGTGCATTCCACTCACAGAGTTATACTTTTCTTTTCATAAAGGATTGGGGAATCCCTTTTGGAGAAAAAACTACCAGGGGATATTCGGGAGTATATGGATGGCTATGGTGAAAAAGAAAATATCCTCATATAAAAACTGAAAAGAAGCTTTCTGTGTAACTGCTTTCTGATAGATATATTTATTCATCTCACATAGATTAAACTTTCCTTATATTACGCAGTTTGGAAACTCCATCAGGGACGGATTCACAAAGAGTCTTTCAGAAGCACATTCAGGCCTATGGTGAAAAAAGAGATATCTTCAGATAAAAACTGGGTAGAAGCGCTCTGAGAAACTGCTTTGTGTTGTATGCATTCCACTCAGGGAGTTATACCTCTTTTCTCATACGGCAGTGTTTGAACACCATTCCTGTAAAATCGAAAAAGTAATATTTCGGAGCACATGGAAGACTATGGCGAAAAGTGAAATATCTTGAAATAAAACCCAGAAGGAAGCGTTCCAAGAAACTGCTCTCTGACATGTCCATTCATTTCAGAAAGTTAAAGCTTACTCTACATTTCCCAGTTTCGAAAGTCTGTCTTTGAGGATTCTGCGAAGGGATATTAAGTGGCGACCAGAGGCCTGTGGCGAGCAAGGAAATGTCTTCCATTAAAAACCGGAGAGAAGATTTCTGAGCAACTGCTTTGTGATGTTTGTATTCATCTCATAGAGTTAAATCATTCTTTGGCTAGAGCAGTTTGAAATCACAATTTCTGTGGATCTTGAGAAAGGACATTTGGGTATGCTCTTCAGAATATACTGAAAAAGAAATACCCTCAGATATAAACCAGAAGGAAGCTTTCTATGATACTGCTCTGGGTCATGTGAATTCCTCTCACTCAGTTAACCTTCTCTTTTCACTGAGCTGTTTTCAACCACTGTTTATGTTTAGCATGTAAAGAGATATTCGGGACCGCGTTGAGGCTTTTGGCAAAAATGAAAATATCTTCAGATACAAACTGGAGATAAGCTTTCCAAGGAGTTGCTTTGTGTCACGTGCATTCCACTCACAGAGTTATTCCTTTCTTTTCATAGATGATTGGGGTATCCCTTTTGGAGAAAAAGCTACTAAGGGACATTCGGGAGTATATGGATGGCTATGGTGAAAAAGGAAATATCCTCAGACAAAGACTGGAAAGAAGGTTTCTGTGAAACGGCTTTGTGATAAATATGTTTTTTCATCTCACATAGACAAAACTGTTTTATAATACGTAGTTTGGAAACTCCGTCATGGACGGATCTGTGAAGGGACATTCGGGAGCACATTCAGGGCTATGGCGGAAAAGGAAATATCCTCAGACAAAGACTGGAAGAAGGTTTCTGTGAAATGGCTTTGTGATAGATATGTTTATTCATCTCACATAGATAAAACTGTTTTATACAGTTTGGAAACTCCGTCATGTATGGATATGCGAAGGGACTTTCGGGAGCACATTCAGACCTATGGTGAAAAAGGAAATCTCTTCAGATAAAAACTGGAGAGAAGCTTTCTGAGAAACTATTTTGTGATGTGTGCATTCCACTCAGGGACTTATACCTCTTTTCTCAAAAGACAGTATTAGAACACTGTTCCCGTAAAACCAAAAAAGTGATATTTCAGAGTGCATTGAAGACGATGGCGAGAAGTAAAATATCCTCAAATAAAACCCAGAAAGAAGCGTTCCAAGAAACTGCTCTCTGATATGGTGATTTCTTTCACAGAGTTAAAACTTACTTTACATTGTCTGTTTTAGAAACTCTGTGTTTGAGGAATCTGCGAAGGGCTATTCAGTGGCAACCGGAGGCCTGTGGTGAGCAAGGAAATGTCTTCCAATGAAAACTGGAGAGAAGCTGTCTGAGCAACTCCTTTGTGATGTGTGTATTCATTTCACAGAGTTAAACCACACTTTCGATTGAGTAGTTTGAAATCACTGTTTCTGTGGGATCTGAGGTAGGACATTTGAGAACGCTCTTTAGAATATGGAGAAAGAAATATCCTCAGATGAAAACCAGAAGGAAGCTTTCTGTGAAACTGGTATGTATCGTGTGAATTCCTCTTGCTCAGTTAAGCTTCTCTTTTCTTTGAGCAGTTTTATAACACTGTTTCGGTTTAGTGTGTGAAGAGATATTCGGGAACTCTGTGAGGCTTACGGTGAAAAAGGAAATATGATCAAATAGAAAATGGATAGAAGCTTACAGAGGAATTGTTGTGACATGTGCATTTCACTCACAGTATTATACCTCTCCTCTCATACAGCATAGGGGAAACGCTTTTGGAGAAAGTGGTTCCAAGGGATATTCAGGAGAACATTGACGCCTATAGTGAAAAGGGAAATAGCCACAGACAAAAACTGGAAAGAAGCTTTCTGTGAACCTGCTCTGTAATATGTGTATTGATCTCACAAATATAAAGCTTTCTTTACATTAAACAGCTTGGAAACTCTGTCACGGACAGATACGCGAAGGGACATTCAGGAGCACATACAGGACTATGGTGAAAAAGGAAATATCTTCAGATAAAAACTGCAAGGAAGCTTTCTGTGAATCTACTTTTTGCTATGTTTATTCATCACACATAGATAAAGCTTTCTTTACATTACACACCTTGGAACTCCGTCATGGACGGATCTGCGAAGGGATATTTGGGATCACATTCAGGCTTATGGTGAAAAAGGAAATATCTCCAGATAAAAACTGGAGAGAAGCATTCTGAGAAACTGCTTTGTGATGTGTGCATTCCAAACAGTGAGTTATACCTCTTTTCTCATAAGGAAGTGTTTTAACACTGTTCCTATAAAACAGAAAAAGTGATATTTCGGAGTACATTGAAGACTAGGGCAAAATGTGAAATATCCTCAAATAAAACCCAGGAAGAAGCGTTCCAAGAAACTGCTCTCTGCTATGTGCATTCATTTCACAGAGTTAAAGCTCACTTGACATTGTCCAGCTTGGAAACTCTGTCTTTGAGGAATCTGTAAAGGGATATTTGGTGGTGCCTGGAGGCCTGTGGTGAGCAAGGAAATGTCTTCTGTTGAAAACTGGAGAGAAGCTTTCAGAGGAACTGCTTTGTGACGTGTGCATTACTCTCACAGTGTTTTACAACTCTTCTCATAGAGCATCAGGGAAACTCTCTTGGAGAAAAAGGTACCAAGGGATATCTGGGAGCATATTGACGCTTATGATACAAAGGGAAATAGCCTCAGACAAAAACTGGAAAGAAGCTTTCTGTGAAACTGCTCTGTGTTATGTGTACTCATCTCATATAGGTAAAGCTTTCTTTACATTACGCAGCTTGAAAACTCTGTCATGGACGGATCTGCGAAGGGACATTCGGGAACACATTCAGGACTATGGTGATAAAGAAAATATCTTCAGATAAAAACTGGAGAACAGCTTTCTGAGAAACTGCTATGTGATGTGTGCATTCCACTCAGGGAGTTATACCTCTTTTCTCATAAGGCAGTGTTTGAACACTGTTCGTGTAAAACTGAAAAAGTGATATTTCAGAACGCATTGAAGACTATGGCGAAACAGAAATATCCGCAAACAAAAACCAAAAAGAAGCATTCCAGGAAACTGCTCTCTGATATGTGGATTCATTTCACAGAGTTAAAGCTTACTCTACATTACACAGTTTGGAAACTCTGTCTTTGAGGAATCTGCAAGGGGATAATAAGTGGCACCCGGAGGCTTGTGGTGAGCAAGGAAATGTCTTCCGATGAAAATTGGAGAGAAGCGGCCGGGCACGGTGGCTCAAGCCTGTAATCCCAGCACTTTGGGAGGCCGAGACAGGCAGATCACGAGGTCAGGAGTTCGAGACCATCCTGGCTAACACGGTGAAACCCCGTCTCTACTAAAAAATACAAAAAAAAGCTAGCTGGGTGAGGTGGCTGGTGCCTGTAGTCCCAGCTACTTGGGAGGCTGAGGCAGGAGAATGGCATAAACCTGGGAGGCAGAGCTTGCAGTGAGCTGAGATCCGGCAACTGCACTCCATCGTGGGCGACAGCCAGACTCCCTCTCAAAAAAAAAAAAAAGGAAAAGAAAATTGGAGAGAAGCTTTCTGAGCCACAGCCTGTGATGTGTGTTTTCATCTCACAGAGTTAAATCATTCTTTGGATTGAGAATTTTGAAATAACTGTTTCTGTGGAACCTGAGAAAGGACATTTGGGAACGCTCTTTACAATATGTAAAAAAGAAATACCCTCAGATAAAAACCAGAAGGAAGTTTTCTGTGAAACTGCTCTGTGTCATGCGAATTTCATTCACACAGTTAAGCTTCTTTTTTCATTTAGTAGTATTCTGACACTGTTTTTGTTTAGTCTGTGAAGGGATACTTGAAAGCACTTAGAGGCTTATGGTGAAAACCGAAATATCTTCAGATAGAATCTGGAGATAAGCGTTCCAAGGAGCTGCTTTGTGATGTGTGCATTGCATTCGCAGAGTTATACCTTTCTTCTCATAGAGGATTAGGGAATCCCTTTTGGAGAAAAAGTTACCAAGCGACATTCGGGAGTATATGGACGGCTATGGTGAAAAAGGAAATATTCTCAGACAAAAACTGGAAAGAAGCTTTCTGTGAAACTGCTCTGTGATAGATATGTATATTCATCTCACATAGATAAAACTTTATTTATAGTACACAGTTTGGAAACTCCGTCATGGACGGATCTGCGAAAGGATATTCGGGAGCATGTTCAGGCCTATGGTGAAAAAGAAGATATCTTCAGATAAAAACTGGAGAGAAACTTTCTGAGAAATTGAGTTGTAATGTGTGCATTCCACTCAGGGAATTATAACTTTTTTCTCATAAGGCAGTGTTTAAACCCTGTTCCTGTAAAACTGAGAAATTGATATTTTGGAGCACGTTGGAGACTATGGTGAAAGGTGAAATATCCTGAAATGAACCTAGAAAGAAGCGTTCCAAGAAGCAGGTCTCTGATATATGCGTTCATTTCACAGAGTTAAAGCTTACTCTACATTGCTCAGTTTGGAAACTCTGTCTTTGAGGAATCTGAGAAGGGATATTGAGAGGCCCTCAGAGGCCTGTGATGAGCGAGGAAATGTCTTCATATGAAAACTGGAAACTGGAGAGAAGCTTTCTGAGCAACTGCGTTTTGATGTGTGTACTCATCTCATATAGTTAAATAATTCTTTGGGTTGAGCAGTTTGAAATCACTGTCTCTGTGGAATCTGGGGAAGGACATGTGGGAATGCTCTTTAGAATATGGAGAAAGAAAAATCCTCAGATAAAAACCAGAAGGAAGCTTTCTGTGAAACTGCTCTCTGTCGTGTGAATTCATCTCACTCAGTTAAGCCTCTCTTTTCATTGAGCAGTTTTCTAACACTGTTTATGCTTAATGTTTGAGGCTTATGATGAAAAAGGAAATATATTCAGATACAAACTGGATAGAAACTTTCCGAGGCACTGCTTTGGGACGTGTGCATTCCATTCACATTGTTATACCTCTCTTCTCATAGAGGATTGGGGAATCCCTTTTGGAGAAAAAGCTACCAAGGAAAATTCAGGTGTATATGGACGGCTATGGTGAAAAATGAAATATCCTCAGACCAAAACTGGAAAGAAGCTTTCTGTGAAACTGCTTTGTGATAGATATATTTATTCATCTCACATAGATAAAACTTTCTTTATATTACACAGTTTGGAAACTCTGTCATGGATGGACCCGTGAAGGGACATTCAGGGGCACATTCCGTGCTATGATGAAAAAGTAGATATCTTCATCTAAAAACTGGAGAGAAGCTTTCTGAGATACTGCTTTGTGATGTGTGCCATCCACTCAGGGAGTTATAGTTCTTTTCTCATAAAGCAGTGTTTGAGCACTGTTTCTGTAAAATCGAAAAAGTGATATTTCAGAGCGCAGTGAAGACTGTAGTGAAAAGTGAAATATCCTCAAATAAAAGCCAGAAAGACACATTCCAAGAAACTGTTCTCTGATATACGCATTAATTTCACAGACATAAAGCTTACTCTACATTGCCCAGTTTGGAATCTCTGCCCTTGAGAAATTGGCAAAATGATATTAAGTGGCGCCGGGCGATCTGTTGTGACCAAGGAAATGTCTTCCAATGGAAACTGTAGAGAAGCTTTCTGAGCATCTGCTTTCTGATGTGTGTATTCATCTCGTATAGTTAAATCATTCTTTGGATTGAGCAGTTTGAAAACACTGTTTCTGTGGAATCTGTGGAAGGATATTTAGTAATGATCTTTAGATTATGGAGATATCCTCAGATGAAAAACCAGAAGGAGGTTTTCTGTGAAACTGCTTTGTGTCATGTGAATTCCACTCACTCAGTTCAGCTTCTCTTTTCATTGAGCAGTATTCTAACATGGTTTTTGTTTAGTCTGTGAAGGGATATTCAGGAGCATTTTGAGGCTTATAGTGAAAATGGAAGTATCTTTAGATAGAAAATGGAGAGAAGTTTCCTGAGGAGCTGCTTTGTGACATGTGCATTCCAATCACAGAGTTATACCTTTCTTCTCATAGAGGACTGGGGAACCGTTTTGGAGGAAAAGCTACCAAGGGACATTCAGGAGTATATGGACAGTTACGATGAAAAAGGAATATCCTCAGACAAAAACAAGAAAGCAGCTTTCTGTAAAACTGCTTTGTGTTAGATATGTTTATTCATCTCACATAGATAAAACTTTATATTACGCAGTTTGGAAACTCCGTCATGGATGGATCCACAAGGGACATTCGGGAGCACATTCCATAATGTGGTGAAAAAGGAGATAACTTCATCTAAAAACGAGAGAAGCTTTCTGAGAAACTGCTATGTGATGTGTGCATTCCACTCAGGGAGTTATACCTCTTTTCTCATAATGCCGTGTTGTGACACTGTTCCTGGAAAACTGAAAAAAATGATATTTTGGAGAGAATTGAAGAATGTGGCAAAAAGTTAATATCCTCAAATAAAACACAGAAAGAAGTGTTACAAGAAACTGCTCTCTGATATGCCCATCCATTTCACAGAGTTAAAGGTTACTGTATGTTGCCCAGTTTGGAAACTCTGTCTTTGAGATATCTGTGAAAGGATATTAAGTGGCATGTGGTATTAACCGGAAGCATGTGGTGAGCAAGAAAATATTCTGATGAAAATTGGAGAGAAGGTTCTGAGCAATGGCTTTGTGGTGTGTGTATTCATCTCATAGAATTAAAACATTCTTTGGATTGAGCAGTTTAAAATCACTCTTTCTGTGGAATCTGAAGAAGGACATTTGGGAACAGTTTATAGAATATGGAGACAGAAATATCCTCAGATAAAAACTTGAAGAAAGCTTTCTGTGAAACTGCTGTATGGCATGTGAATTCCTCTCGCTCAGTTAAGCTTCCCTTTTCATTGAGCAGTTTTCTAATACTGTTTATGTTTAGCATGCAAAGGGATATTCCAGAGTGCTGTGAGGCTTACATTGGAAAAGGAAATATGCTCAGGTAGAAACTGGAGAGAAGCTTTCCGAGGAACTGCTTTGTGACACGTGCATTCCACTCACAGTGTTATACCGCTCTCCTCAAACAGCATCAGGGAAAACCTTTTGGAGAAAAAGATATCAAGGGATATCCAGGGGCATATTGATGGCTATGGTGAAAAGGGAAATAGCCACAGACAAAAACTCGTAGAAGGTTTCTTTGATATTGCTCTGTGCTATGTGCATTCATGACACATATAAAAAGCTTTCTTTACATTCCTCAGCTTGGAAACTCTGTCATGGATGGATCCGAGAGGGACATTCTGGAGCACATTCAGGAATATGGTGAAAAAGGAAACATCTTCAGAGGAATACTCAAAAGAAATTTTATGTGAGTCTGCTTTTTGCTACGTTTAGTCCCCTCATATACGTAAAACTTTCTTTACATTAGACAGCTTAGAAACTCCATCATGGACAGATTCACGAAAGTACCTTCAGGAGCACATTCTGGACTATGGTGAAAAAGGAAATATCTTCAGATGAGAACCGGAGAGAAGCTTTCTGAGAAACAACTTTGTGAGGTGTGCATTCTGAAGGGGTGGCCTGCCCCTCCACACCTGTGGGTGTTTCTCGTTAGGTGGAATGAGAGACTTGAGAAAAGAAATAAGACACAGAGACAAAGTATAGAGAAAGAAAAGTGGGGCCCAGGGGACCGGGGCTCAGCTTACACAGGACCCACGCCTGCACCGGTCTCTGAGTTCCCTTAGTATTTATTGATAATTATCTTTACCATCAAAAAGATAAGGGAGTGGCAGGACAATAGGATCATTTTAGGGAGAAAATCAGCAGTAAGACATATAGATAAAGATCTTTGTGACCTGAATAAGTTCAAAAGAAAATGCTGTGCCATGAATTGCATATGCAAACATCTCTATAAACCTTTTAGCAGTATTGCTCCAGCAAATCCCACCTTATTCCCAAAGGCAGCTTTCTCTTTGCTCAGTAAACAAAGCACACAATGGGTTTTACACGGAGATGTTCCATTGCCCAGGGACGGGCAGGAGACAAATGTTTTTCTCTTACTTGAGATTAAGAGAATGGTGATGACCTTTAACCACAAACAGCTTTTAGGCACTTGTTTAACAAAGCACATTCTGTACAGCCCAAAATACTTTAAACCTTAAGTCACCACAGCACATATCTCTTGCAAGGACAAAGTTGGCGGTAGGGTCACAGATTAACAGCATCTCAAATACAGAACCAAATGGAGTCTCTTAAATCTATTTCTTTCTACATGGACACAGTAACAGGCTGACCTCTCTTTTCCCCACACATTCCACTCAGAGAGTTATACCTCTTTTCTCATAAGGCAGTGTTTGAACCCTGTTTCTTCAAAATGAAAAAGTGGTATTTTGAGCACATTGAAGACTATGGTGAAAAGTGAAATATCTTCTAATAACACCCAGAAAGAAGCATTCCAAGAAACTCCTCTCTGTCATGTGCATTCATTTCAGAGAACTAAAGTTTAATCTACATTTCCCAATTTGGAAACTCTGTCTTTGAGTAATCTGCAAAGGAATATTAACTGGTGCCAGGAGTCCTGTGGTGAGCAAGGAAATGTCTTCCGTTGAAAACTGGAGAGAAGCTTTCAGAGAAACTGCTTTGTGATGTGTGTATTCATCTCATATAGTTACATCATTCTTTGGATTGAGCAGTTTCAAATCACTGTTTCTGTGGAACCTGAGAAAAGACATTTGGAAATGCTCTTTAGAAAATGCTGAAAAAGGAATATCCTCTGATAAAAACCAGAATGAAGCTTTCTGTGAAACTGCTCTGTGTCTTGTGAATTCCACTCACACTGTTAACCTTCTCTTTTCATTGAGCAGTATTCTAACACTGTTTTTCTTTAGTCTGCAGATGGATATTCGGGAGCTATTGAGGCTTATGGTGATAACAGAAATATCTTCAGATAGAAACTGAAGAGAAGCTTTCTGAGGAGCTGCTTTGTGAGGTGTGCATTCCACTCAAGGAGTTACACCTTTCTTCTCATTGAAGATTGGGGCATCCCTTTTGGAGAAAATGCTACCAACGGACATCCAGGAGTATATGGACGCCTATGGTGAAAAAGGAAATATCTTCAGACCAAAACTGGAAAGAAGCTTTCTGTGAAACTGCTTTGTGATATATATGTTTATTCATCTCACATAGATACACTTTTCTTTATATTATGCATTTGGAAACTCCGTCATGAACGGATCTGTGAAGGGACATTCGGGAGCACATTCATTCAGATAAAAACTGCAGAGAAGCTTTCTGAGAAACTGCTTTGTAATGTGTGCTTTCCACTCAGAGAATTAAATCTCTTTTCTCAGAAGGCAGTGTTTGAACACTGTTCCTGTGAAACCAAAAAAGTGATGTTTCAGAGCGCGTTGAAGACTATGGCGAAAAGTGAACTATCCTCAAATAAAACCCAGAAAGAAGCATTCCAAGGAACTCCTCTCAGATATGTGCATTCATTTCACAGAGTTAAAGCTTACTCTACTTTGTCAGTTTGGAAACTCTGTCTTTGAGGAATCTTGCGAAGGGATATTAAGTGCACCTGGAAGCTTCTGGTGAGCAAGGAAATGTCTTCCGATGAAAACTGGAGAGAAGCTTTCTGAGCAACTACCTGTAATGTGTGTTTTCATCTCATAGAGTTAAATCACTGTTGGATTGAGCAGTTTGAAATCACTTTTTCTGTGGAATCTGAGGAAGGACATTTGGGAACGCTCTTTAGAATTTGGAGAAATAGCCTCAGATAGACAAGAAGAAAGCATTCTGTGAAACTGCTGTGTGTTGTGTGAATTCCTCCCACTCAGCTAAACTTCTCTTTTCATTGAGCACTTTTATAACACTGTTTATGTTTAGCATGCGAAGGGATTTGGGGAATGCTTTGAGGCTTAAGGTGAACAAGGAAATATGTTCCGATAGTAACTGAAGAGAAACTTTCAGAGTAACTGCTTTGTGACGTGTGCATTCCACTAACAGTGTTATACCTCTCTTCTCATACAGCACCAGGGAAACGCTTTTGGTGAAAAAGGTATCAATTGATATCCAGGGGCATATTGACGTTTATAGTGAAAAAGGATATATCTTCAGATAACAACTGGAAAGAAGCTTTCTGTGAATCTGTTTTTTGCTATGTTTATTCATCTCACATAGATAAAGCTTTCTTTACATTACACAGCTTGGAAACTCTGTCATGGATGGACACACGAAGGAACATTTGGGAGCACATTCAGGACTATGGTGAAAAAGGAAATATCTTCAGGTAAAAACTAGAAAGAAGCTTTCTGTGAATCTGCTTTTTGCTATGTTTACTCATCACTCATAGATAAAGCTTCCTTTACATTATGCAGCTTGGAAACTCCATCATGGACGGATCTGCGAAGGGATATTCGGGATCACATTCGGGCCTATGGTGAAAAAGGAAACCTCTTCAGATACAAACTGGAGAGAAACTTTCTGAGAAACTGCTTTGTGATGTGTGCATTCCACTCAGGGAGTTATACCTCTTTTCTCATAAGGCAGTGTTTGTTTGAACACTGTTCCTGTAAAACAGAAAAAGTGATATTTCGGAGTGCCCTGAACTATGGCAAAAAGTGAAATATAATCAAATAAAACCCAGAAAGAAGCATTCCAAGAAACTGCTCTGTGATATGTGCATTCATTTCACAGAGTTAAAGCTTACTATACATTGCTCAGTTTGGAAACTCTGTCTTTCAGGAATCTGTGAAGGGATACTAATTGGCACCCAGGGGCCTCTGGTGAGCAAGGAAATATCTTCCGTTGAAAACAGGAGAGAAGTTTTCTGAGCAACTGGTTTTTGATGTGTGTATTCATCTCATAGATTTAAGTCATTCTTTGATTGAGCATTTTGAAATCACTGTTTCTGTGGAACCTGAGAAAGGACATTTGGGAATGCTATTAAGGATATGCTAAAAAAGAAATACCCTCAGATAAAAACCAGAAAAAAAGCTTTCTGTGAAAGTGTTCTGTGTCATGTGAATTCCATTCGCAAAGTTAAGCTTCTCTTTTCATTAAGCAGTATTCTAACACTGTTTTAGTTTAGTCTTCTAAGGGATATTCGGGAGCACTTTGAGGCTTATGGTGAAAACGGAAATATCTTCAGATAGAAACTGGAGAGAAACTTTCTGAGGAGCTGCTTTGTGATGCATGCATTCCACTCACAGAGTTACACTTTTCTTCTCATAGAAGATTGGGGAAAAAGCTACCAAGGGACATTCAGGAGTATATGGATGGCTATGGTGAAAAAGGAAATATCCTCTGACAAAAACTGGAATGAAGCTTTCTGTGAAACTGCGTTGTAATAGATATGTTTATTCACCTCACATAGATAAAACTTTATTTCTATTACGAAGTTTGAAACTACTTAATGAACGGATTCGTGAAGGGAGATTCAGGAGCACATTCAGTCCTATGATGAAATAGGAAATATCTTCAGATAAAAACTTCAGAGAAGGTTTCTGAGAAACTGCTTTGCGATATGTGCATTTCACTCAGGGAGTTATACTTCTTTTCTCATAAGGCATTGTTTGAACACTGTTCCTGTAAATCTGAAAAAGTGATATTTCCGAGTACATTGAAGACTATGGCGAAAAATGCAATATCTTCAAATAAAACCCAGAAAGAAACGTTCCAAGAACCTACTCTTTCATAGGTGCATTCATTTCACAGAGTTAAAGCTTACTCTACACTGCCCAGTTTGGACACTCTGTCTTTGAGGAATCTTCTAAGGGACATTAAGTTGCACCCGGAGGCCTATGGTATGAAAGGAAACGTCTTCCAATGAAAACTGGAGAGAAGCTTTCTGAGCAACTGCTTTGTGATGTGTGTATTCATCTCATAGAGTTAAACCCTTCTTTGGATTGAACAGTTTGCAATCATTGTTTCTGTGGAATCTGAGGAAGGACATTTGAGGACACTCTTATAAATATGGAGAAGGAAATATCCTTACATAAAAACCAGAAGGAAGCTTTCTGTGAAACTGTTATTGTCATGTGAATTCCTCTTGCTCAGTTAAGCTTCTCTTTTCATTGAGCAGTTTTCTAACACTTTTTACGTTTAGCGTGTGAAGGGATATTCGGGAGCGCTTTGAGGCTTATGTTGAAAAAGGAAATGTGTTCAGACAGAAACTGGAGAGAAGCTTTCTGAGGAACTGCTTTGTGACGCTTGCATTCGACTCACAGTGTTATACCTCTCTTCTCATACAGCATTGGGAAACCCTTTTGGAGAAAAAGATACCAAGGGGTATCTGGGAGAATATTGACACCTATGGTGAATAGGGAAATAGCCACAGACAAAAACTCATTAGAACCTTTCCATGAAACTGCTCTGTGCTATGTGTATTCATCTCACATACAAAAAGCTTTCTTTACAATACACAGCTTGGAAAATCTGTCATGGACAGATCCGAGAGGGACATTCTGGGGCACATTCAGGACTATGGTGAAAAAGGAAATATCTTCAGATGAAAACTCGAAAGAAATTTTATGTGAATGTGCTTTTTGCTACGTTTATTCATCTCATATAGGTAAAGCTTTCTTTACATTAGGCAGCTTAGAAATTCCATCATGGACGGATTCACGAAGGTAACTTCGGGAGCACTTTCTGGACTATGGTGAAAAAGGAAATATCTTCAGATGAGAACCGGAGAGAAGCTTTCCGAGAAACAGCTTTGTGATGTGTACATTCCACTCAGGGAGTTATACTTCTTTTCTCATAAGGCAGTGTTTGAACCCTGTTCC
>NW_022680858.1:0-63993 GCF_009764315.1 Trachypithecus francoisi
GAGGTTGCACTGAGCCGAGATTGCACCACTGCTCTCCAGCCTGGCAACAGAGTGAGACTGCATCTAAAAAAAATAAAAAAAAAGAAAAGAAAAAATAGAAAAATATATGGAATTTTGCCAAGCAGAAAGAGAAAGGAATGAATGACATTCAAGGAAGGAGGAGTGGGCAGAACTTGAACAAAGACCAGTGGTGTGAAAGGTCATGGTGTGTTTGGGAAACTGCCAGTTGAGTTGGTGTTTGGGTTGAGGTGACATGTGTATGGTGGGTAGTGTTTATGTTGGGGACAGTGGATGTAGTGATGATGATGATGAGCCTGCAGAGTTGCGGTCAGGTTTAGAAAGGCTTTGAATGCCATGGGTACCTTGTAAAGGGATTTGAACCTGATCAATAGACATGAAACCTCAAAGATTTAAGTAGGGTAATAACCTAATCAAATCTTATTTCCAGAAAAGTAGTATCAGTGACAGATAGGTGGTAGGTCGCAGTAGGCTCACTGGGGGATATGGGACCAGGAAAGTGTTGTGGTTGTATCACAGAAGTGAGATAAGGAGGACATGAACCAGAATAGCAGTGAAGGAATGGAGGAGTAGGTAGGCATTTGAGAGTCTTGTCAGTGGAAGACCTGAATGTTCCTGGTGATGGAACCAACACAGAGAAAGAGAGCAGTAGAGAGGTTTCTAGGCTGCATCACAAGATCAGTAGAAATGAGAGAGAGACGTTTTGGGGTGAAGATAACTGTGTTTCACTTTGGCTTTGGTGCTCTTGAGAGGCTTGGAAGGGCCCTTGCGAGTAGAGAAGGTGAGGTTTGCACATGAGAGAGATTAAAATATGGATGAAGTTAGGAGGTCATCAAAGGACCAGAGGGGGCTGAGACTGTGGAAACAGCTGGGTTTTCCATGGGGAGGATACAGACTAGGAAGAAGGAAGGGTTGCAAATGAAACCTTGGGGAGCCATTGATGTTTGAAGGGAGGAAGAGGAGACGGAGATGGAGAGGAAATGGACAGACAGAAAGGCAGAAGGAAAGAACTATGCTGTAGAATCAAGAAGCAAAGAGTTTTAGGAAGGAGGTCAAAGCAAAAACCAGTAGGATGAGCAGTGAGAGGAAGCCACTGGGTTTAGCAACTGGGAGACCCCTGGGGGGCCCAGTCCATGAGGGTCTAGTCAAGTGGTAGTGGGGGAAGAAGTCAGGTTGCAGAGAGAAGAATGGGGCACAGCCTCCAGGCCAATGCAGGCTGTGCCTGCATGACAATTTCAAGTTGCCAGTATGATTCAGTCTGGCTCCACCATTCAGTTTTAAATGCACAATGCTTGTGTTTTATAGCTGATAGAGTACAACCTGCTTTGACCTCTTTTTATTTTTAAAACTCTATCACTCTTTGTCCCTGCTTTTGTTTCTTGGAATTTATGTTCTTGTGTTGTGAGAAGTCTTTATAGGTTTTCAGATCATTTTCCTTGCTGTAGTCTTTCCTGTCAGCAGGACACACACACACCCCGCCCCCACCTTTTCTTTCCCTCCCTCCTTTCCTTTCTTCCTTTTTTTTTTTTTTTTTCCAGTGTCTGGTTCTGTCACCCAGGTTGGAGTACAGTGGCACAATCTCAGCTCACTGCAACCTCTGTCTCCTGAGTTCAAGTGATTCTCCTGCCTCATCCTCCTGGGTAGCTGGGATTATAGGCACACATCACCATGCCTGGCTAATTTTTTGTATTTTTAGTAGAGACAGGGTTTTGCCATGTTGGCAAAGCTGGTCTTAAACTCCTCACCTCAGGTGATCCACCCACCTTGGCCTCCCAAAGTGTTGGAATTACAGGCACGAGCTACAGTGCCTGGCTGCCCGTGTGTATTTCTTTGCACAACGATGTTCCACAAGGAGCTATGCTGGCTAAAAGTAACAGTAATGCTTGCAATTTTGCCGTCATTATTGTTTACTCAAACTTTGGTGGTGGGTGAGTAGAGCTATTGTGAAACCAGACTCCTGCATCTAAGTGTTCTTTTTTCCTTCTTGGTTCACAGTGGGGCCTTTTCTGAAGTAGTTTTAGCCAAAGAAAAGGCAACTGGCAAGCTCTTTGCCATGAAGTGTACCCCTAAGAAGGCACTGAAGCACTAGGAAAGCAGCACAATGAGAGCTGTCCCGAGAAAGTAAGTGCTGGAGGGTGGCCCTCCTTCCTTACCCACCTCCTGGCCCGTGTGTCCCACAGGACACCTGCCCCGGAGGCAGGCTTTCCCCAGGGGTAGAGGGGCCCCCAGAGGATGTGGGCTCTGCAAATGATAACCAACTTTCAAAGCACTTTTCCCATAAATCTCTCATGTCTTATAACTGATTTGCTTTAATGCGACCCCCAGAGCAAATGCCAGAGAAAAGGCAAGTAGGCAAGGCAAAAAAAACTTTATTTATAAGCCAATGTGAAGGAGGGAGCGAGGTTCACCGGTCTCCGGCAGTGGAGGCCGACGAAGTTGCTCCAGCGTTCTCGGGCGAGGTTCCTGGGTCCCGCGTAGGAGGAGGGGCCGAGGAAGTTCGCTCCGCGCGCCGCCGGGAGCGGCTTTTATGTCCTGGGCCCGGGAGTGGGCGGGCAGTGGGCGGGGCATAGGCGGGTCGGGGGCGGGGAGGTAGGCGTGGCTAGGCGGGTTCCGGTTTTTCTCCGTCGGAGGTTGGGTTGCGCCTGCGCAGTCAACCCGTGTCTTTCCCGGGCGCAGGAAAGTTGACGGTGAAGAACCCGGAACTGCACCATCTTGCCTCCGTTTGTCCAAACAATAACATTCATGGCCATGATTGGAAGTAGCTCCCAACTCCAAAGAGCACAGCTGTCAGACAGACTTGCTTGTGAACCAAGACCCTTCCATTCACGATAGCTGAGTGACCTTGGGCCGGTTACAGAGCCCTGAGTCTCCTTTGCAAAGTGGAGTTACTAGAGTCTCCCTGGAAGAGTGCTCTAAGGCTTTGGTGAGATGCTGCTTACTAAGTTTTTGTAAAGTGCTCACTGCAGCACTCACCACATAGTAAGTGCTCAGTAAACGTCTCTGCTGTCGCCACTGATATGAGTACTGTTGTTGCTGTTGTTGTTGTTGTTATTGTTTTACTTATAATAAGATGATGAAGTTCACAGAATAAGGTCATGTGTCCAAAGCCTTGCAGCTTGTATGTGGCAGAGACTGGAATACCAACCCAGCCAGTGTTATTTCCACGTGTACTGATGGTTTCTCCCATTCTCTGCCACAGATGTGGCACCTGGCACCCAGCAGGCTACATGGAGTTCACTGTTTCAGTGCTTCTCCTCTTTGTTGAGTTTTATTTTTGTTTGCTGTGTGTAATAGAAATAAAAGATACCTTCCTTCCTTCCTCCCTTCCTTCCTTCCTCCCTTCCTCCCTTCCTTCCCTTCCTTCCTTCCTTCCTTCCTCCCTTCCTCCTTCCTTCCCTTCCTTCCTTTCCTTCCCTTCTCTTCCTTCCCTTCCTTCCTCCTCTTCCTCCCCTTCCTTCCTTTCCTCCCCTTCCTGCCTTTCTTTCATTTCTTTCACTGAGTCTCACTCTCTCTCCCAGGCTGGAGTGCAGTGATGCCATCTTGGTTCACTGCAGCGTCCGCCTCCTGGGTTCAAGCGATTCTCCTGCCTCAGCCTCCCGAGTAGCTGGGATTATAGGCAGCCACCATCATGCCCAGCTAATTTTTGTATTTTTGTAGAGATGAGGTTTCACCATGTTGGCCAGGCTGGTCTTGAACTCCTGACCTCAAGTGATCCACCCACCTTGGCCTCCCAAATTGTTGGGATTACAGATGTGAGCCACCACACCTGGTCAAGATTTTCATTTACTTCTATTACACCTGGGGAACAAAAATATAAGAAAGTCCCAACTTGTATAATGGTGCACAGAGAACCATTCATTTTTTCTTTTTTTCTCCAGGTAGGGTCTTACTCTGTTGCCCAGTCTTGAGTACAGTGGCACAATCTTGGCTCACTGCAGTGTCAATTCCTGGACTCAAGTGATCTTCCCATCTCTGCCTTCTAAGTAGCTGGGACTATAGGCACATGCTATCATGCCTGGCTTATTTAAAAAAATGTTTTTAGAGATGTGGGGCTCACTGTGTTGCCCAGGCTGGTCTTGAACTCCTGGCCTCAAGCAGTCTTCCCATGACAGCCCCCCAAATTGCTGGGATTACAGGCATGAGCCATGGCACCTGGCTCCCAGAACCATCTCACGTGACTGGATCCACCCCAGCGATGTTCTTTCATGAGTGTAGTGTCCACACTGTTCCTCCCACTGTCAGGATTAAGCCATTGCCCTATACTCTCACTAGGTTTGGGGTAACAAGCCCTTATATGGTACCTGATTTTGCATGTTTGGAGTGTGTCTGAGCAGTGTGCTATGGAAATTTTTAAGAGTTGCTATTAATAAAAGATGTTGGAAATATCTTTGAAATTTTGGGGGTTTGGAATTAGCACATAGCAAGAATCTCCATACAGATAAGCAAAGCAGAATGAGAACAAGCCTTCTAGGACCTCAACACAAAATGTCACGCTCCTCACATTCTTTCTGAATAAATCATCTTTCCTACTTCTCTCTTTCTGGGACCAGCAGTACTCATCGAACGATGTTAGGCCATCATTCATATAAACCCAGCACCACTGAGAGGGCCAGCACAGTCTGTCCTCTTCTGACCTTTGTGAACCTCCCAGAAGAAGCTACAGCATGCGTGATAAGTGTTTGAGAACCAACAGGTCTCTATAACATTGTGGCCTAAGGGGTTTGCTTATTTGTTTGGTAGTTTGACTGTTTCTAGGTGCTCTGGATTGTTTATTAGGAACCCAATGAGTTTCAGGTTGTCCTGAGGAGGATTGCAGGAAATAATTGTATGGAAGAGACTCTGGGAAAACAAATTAAGTACATTAGCATCTAGCAGGAAAACATGATGTTAATGAGACCTTTATTTAAATTGCTCATTTTCCAATATGAAATCAGTACTTGGAGAAGTTGTTTGCTGGTGACATTAAGTTGCAGGCATATTACAGATATTTGACATTGTAGATGGAATTCTGGGTGGGCCCAGAGCCTTCCAAAGGTTTTACGTTGGACACAAGGGCTATCTGCTGATGGGTCAATGGTGGTATATTTTTGTGTGACTCCCTTAGGGCTGAGAAGTCCAAAAGCGGAGGAAGTCAGTTTCATTTTTTAGCGTTATTTTTCATTCGCATGAGTAGAGGCCATGGATGTAGGCTTTATAAGCCAGTCCTGTTGATGCCATGGATGGTCTACTTTAATTGTCTTCACCCCATGCCTCACTCAAATGCTCACTTCTAGGGAGAGGGCATTTAAAAACCAAGGAGGGCCAGAGGGCCGGAATAACTTGTTTTGATAGTTTCTCAGTATCCGCTGCTGGAGTGCCCGGAAGCCTGGCCCCTCTTTCAGGAGTCAAGAACAAAGAAGTGATTTCTCCAGGGATAAGAAGGTGATCTATAAAATCTCCCATATTGACTTTTATTTCATTTTTTTATTATTATTATTTTTTGGTCCTCTGCAAATGATTTACCTGTGGAATAAGAGGCAGATCCACATCACGAGCAGCTGAAAGCAAAGTCAACGAGCTAGAAAGAAAACAGTTTGAAACCACTCAGAATGTTGTCATGGAGATATTCATTCATTTAACAAATATTTGTTAAATTCTCACTGTGCAGCAGGCAGCACTGCTGGGCGCTGAGTTTAAAAGATAAGGTGCTCTCCTTGCCCTCTGGGAGCTCATAGTTTTGCCACTAAGTAAGTGCAGTGTCATTGTAGCTGGTGTGATAGGAGCGTGGCCAGGGCCTCGAGGGTAGGGATGCCCTCTTCTTCCTTTGGGGTGGGATGGGAGGAGAGGTTTCACGGAGGAGATGGGTCCAGACAATGAGCATGGTTTGTGGGGTCAGAAATACAAAGGAAACATTCTATCCAGAAGTGGCAGCCCAAACAGAGATCAGGAGATGAGAGACAGGCTGGTATGCTGGGGAACTCTCCAGGGAAAAGGATTCAGGGTGAGGCCTGGAGACACCTAAGGTTGGAGAGGTGGGATTGTGGAGGGCCTTGTGTACCCACTTTGAACTTCATCCTCTCGAAATAGGGAGCCATCAGAGGGTTTTAATGAAAAGGAGCAACATGATCAAGATTAATTTTTGGAGATTATTGTGGCAGGACTGAGAAGAAGGGACTGGGGGCCAGGACTCCATGTATGTAGGGAGAATAGTGAGGAGGCCATTGGAAGAATCTGGTGGAGAAATGAGGACATAACACATTAATGCAGAAGCTCTGGACTTGGAATGGAAGAAACAGGTATGAGGGTGTGAACACAGTGGAATCTGTAGGACTTAGGAATTTGGAAGGAATGGGGAGAGCAGGGAGGGAGAAGGAGGATTCCAGGAGGGCTGCCAAGTTTCTGACATGGATGCCTGGGTGAGTGATGACCCCATTCACTGAGATCAGAAATACCAGAGCAGGAGGGCAAGTGAAGAGTCCTGATCTAGACATGCTGAACTTGGGGGCTGGGGAGATGTCCCAGTAGAGAAGTCCAGTTAACTGTCCAGGTCTGGAACTCAACTGTCATCTGGGCTTGCTGAATGGTAAAGTTTTTTAGACACAGCATATAAGAAAAAAACCTTTTGATGATTTTCATGACTAAGTCATTGTAGACGGGATCCCAAATAGACTGCCTTAAATTCCACCGTCTTTGTTGATTTCCACACTGTTTTTGCTGATTTCCTGACCGTTTGTTTATTTCCACACTATTTTCCTTGGAAGTAGGCCCATTTGAATCCTAGCTGCTGGACCACCAGGGAACTGCTAAGCCGGCACATTGGAAAGACTGCCTGCCCCCACTTTATGCTGAGCTTATTGTAGGCTGAGAAATTTATTTATTTCATTGGACTGAAGTAATGAAGCTAACAGGTCCTTAAGGATGTCTTTGTACTTGCTCTGTAAATGAAGCTTGGAGGGAAAAATTCTGATAAACATGGAGGTAGGCTGTTGCTATGCAGGTGTGAGGACCGGCAGCCTCGCTCTGGCATCAGCGGCTTCATCTAGAAAATTCAGCACAAGCTGCTCCAGACAGAACAGTTAGCTGTGATCCCACAACAGAGTATTTTATGCTGTATGGAATAGAACATCATTGGTGTTATTCTCCTTGGGCTGGATTACAGAGTTTATGATTTCTGTGGCATTATTTATTTCAAGGGCAGGCACTGCCCAAATCTAATTTCAAAACTTGATGGGCATGGTGGCTTATGCCTATAATCCCAGCACTTTGGGATGCCGTGATGGTATCACTTGAGGTCAGGAGTTTGAGACCAGCCTGGCCAACGTGGTGAATCCCTGTCTCTGTTCAAAATACAAAAATTAGCTGGGCGTGGTGGTGTGCCCCTGTAATCCCAGCTACTTGGGAGTCTGAGGCTGGAGAATCGCTTGAACCTGGGAGACTGAGGTTTCAGTGAACTGAGATCGTGCCATTGCACTCCAGCCTGGGAAACAAGAGCAAAACTTTGTCTCAAATAATAATAATAATAGTAATAATAATAATAATAATTTCAAGGCAGCACTTGAAAGCACTTTTGCAGTAGTAGAAAGGCAAATATATCAACAGTCTGCATTTAAATGAGAGATAAAGAGAGAAGGGAATGCATAGATCAGAAAGTGGGGGCTGAGAGAAGCAAAGCAGCTGTGTCTAGAGCAGCCCATTTACTAATAGTTTGGAAAATTAAGGCTCAATTTGGTTGAAGGGGTACTGTCTGAATGAAACATGGCACCAGAATTCAACATGCCATTCTGATGGCTACTTTGTAGATTGGAGAGATTGTCTTGCCTTGCGGGAGGGACCCTGGCGGGACTGATTTGAATTGTCATGTTTTCATCTATCTGGGTACACTGGGGAGTCTCAGATGATGGTCTCTGCCTCTTTCTCTTCAAATCAGTGTTTCTCAGCCTTAGCTGTACCTTAAAATCACCTAGGAAGCTCTTAAGATCATACTGATGGGCTGGGCACAGTGAGTGGCTGATGCTTGTAATTGCAACACTTTGGGAGGCTGAGGCAGGAAGATTATCTGAGACCAGGAGTTCAAGACCAGCCTGGGCAACATAGTGAGACTCTGTCTCTACAAAACAATTAAAAACTAGTCAGGTGTGGTGGTGCCAGTAGTCCCAGCTACTCTGGAATCTGAGGCAGGACGATTGCTTGAGCCTAGGTGTTCGAGGCTGTACTCCAATTTGGGTGACAGAGTAAGATACTATCTCTGAAAAAAAAAAAAAAAAAAAATAATACTGATGCCTAGGTTCCATCCTAGACCAATTGAGTCAGAATCGGAAGTAATGGCAGGTGCTGGAAAATTGAAAAACATCTCCCCCAGGCTCCATCCACTGATCCTAACGCATAACCAATGCGATGTCAGAACCACCACTCTCCAGTCCTTGCCTCCTGATTTCACCTGCTAAGGGTGGTGCTGCTCTGTATGATGACCAGGAGTGTGGGTAGATGTGTACAGATGTGTACACAGGCAGAAACACATGCCAGGCAATGTTTCCTTCAGGGGAGAGCCTTCATTGAGAGGAGCAAACTCAGGTGTGCTCCACTGAAAGAGCTGAGGTTTGTTATGAGAGTCCCATCATCCCATCACTGAGGAGCAGGCACCAGCCAGTGACTAGGCTCAGGAGCAAGAACCTCACTTCTCAAAGGTGGCTGAAGAAGTATGGACAATAGAGGCAATGCCAGGCATTGAGAGGTTAGGGGTAGGGTGTGGTCAAGTCAGCACACTGCTGTGCCAAGCACATCAGAAGAGGGTCAGGACTGCTAAAGGCAGCAGATGCCAAAGGCGAGGATGCTGGGCTGGAGTCCCCGAAATCCCCGGGGCCAAGGTCAGGATGGATGGCAGGATGTGTGGTGGGAGAGTGAGTTAGCACCTCTGTTATGGGAAGGGCAGGACTTCAGAGGCTAGGGCCGAAGCCTCAGCCTCCAGTACCTTGAGGCAGACACCTTCCTGTCAGTATGGACTAGAGGGAGGGCAGCTCCTGCAACCAAAGGAAACAACTTCTTTGGGATTTAGGAAGACCCCCAGAGAAAGACTTTGACGTCAATGAACTCAAAATCTAGCCTGCCCCTGTTCCTGTGGCTTTGCTCTGCAAGGAGGTAGCACTGTTTACTTGTTTAAATCACTGTCAAGTGCCACTCTTTTTCTGTGTTAGAGAAACATACACTTTAATAGAAATTCATTGATTGGAGGCCAAGTGTGGTGGTTTACACCTATAATCCAGCACTTTGGGAGACTGAGGTGGGTGGATCACCTGAAGTCGGGAGTTTGAGACCAGCCTGGCCAACACGGTAAAACCCCATCTGTACTAAAAATACAAAAATTAGCCGGGTGTGGTGGCGGGTACCTGTAATCCTAGCTACTCATGAGGCTGAGACAGGAGAATCAATTGAATCTGTGAGGCGGAGGTTGCAGTGAGCCAAGATTGCACCACTGTGCTCCAGCCTGGGCAACAAAGAGTGAAACTCTGTCTCAAAAAAGGAAAATAAATTCATTGATTGGGGCTAAACATAACCACTTTTCCAATGACTGAAAATGACTAAGCTGGTAAAGCCAGTACTTGAATTTCTCAAGCACCAATACAGCTTTTTAAGGATCGATCTGAGCTGCTTAGAAGGTGATGTTCTAAAAGACAGAGATCTCTCTGGAAAGCTGGCATTGGAATGGAGGACACAAGCAGGAAATGTGAAAAGTAGCAGTTGAAAGTCTTACTTGTGATGACACATAGGGAAGCGGGTGTGTATCTTATGATTCCAGACTCTCAGATACCTTGGGAAACCGTATTGAAAGTTACCTTGATTTCAGCATGCAATTCCCATAAAACAGGCTTTGAGGAATGCAGTAAGTTATTTAGTGATTGTGATACTGATGGTAGTGGTGGTGATGTGTGTGGTTAAAGCCAAAAACTTGCCAAGCTTTGGGCAAGCATATGTGAGCCTGTCTGCCAAATGAGCTTAGGCCTTCTGGAATCTTAACACAATACATCCTGGACCTGTGAAAATCAGACTCTGAAAGACTTTAATCGTAGAGAAGAGTTGACATTGACAGGTCTTCCATAATTATGGTCCTTCCTTAGCAATTCAGAGTCCTGCCTTATTTAGTGTACTTCCTCCTTTTTGCTCCATACCTATGCTTCCTTATTCTGGAAGCTGTGCTGAACTTCCCTCTAAGTCCAGAGGCTTCCCCTGCCTAGTAGGCAGTAAACTCAGCTTTGTTTCTAACCACCATTTGGTGATCATTGTTTATTTCATTCTAACTGTGCATGTCTATAAGAAGAGGAAATAGAAGTGGCCTAATGCCAGCGTAACTTTCTAGACAAGAGAGAATATATTTGGTGCTTCCAGTGGCCTTCTTGAGTTTTTGTCCATTGCAAAAATCAAGGACATTTTAAATTTGATTTGAGATCCAGAGTCAATGCATTTCTGTTAATTTCTTGGACATTGCTTATAGCACTCCCCGAATTGAAGGAAAATACAATTGGTATCCCATACTACAAAACAAGGAATTGAAACTATCTTGAGTAGGCATGTTGGTTTATCTCTCCAGGGTCCACGTATTTCTGGGCCCTCTTACTGCCTATGGTTTCTGCTTTCCAAATAGTGCTCTAAGTGTGGCTCTTGTGGAAGTTAGTGTCTTAGTCTATTTTCTGTTGCTATAACATAATAATTTAATACTAGGTAATTTATAAAGGAAAGAGCGTTCTTTAGCTCACAGTTCTGCAGGCTGGGAAGTCCAAGATCAGGTGGCTGCATCTGGTGAGGACTTTGTGCTGCTTTATGGCATGGCAGAAAAGCAGAAGGGCAAGTGAGTGTGTGCAAAAAGAGGGGAGGTGAAGAGACTATCCCCACTTATAACCTGTGCTTGTTAGAGCTAACCAAGTACCATGAGAACTGCATTAATCCCTTCATGATGGCAGATCTCTCATGACTGAAATAATAATTGCCAGCACTGCTGGATTGAGGATTTATGTTTCCAGCACATGAACTGTCAGAGCACACAGTCAAAGCATTGCAGTTTCCCTTTCTTTAGTTCCTTCTCCCACAGCACTGTGCAAATGAGTACTTAAATGCATGTCTGATATTCACCCTCACTATCTTAATTCCAAAAAGTCACCTGCTTGATAGAATCCAAACTCCTTTGCAAACGAGCCCCCCACTTTGTGTTCCACCCCTTTAGTCTTCATCTCCCCATCCCTCACACCATGTTTCAGTTTAGTTCTCCTGAAAGGAGCAGATAATTGCCTCTTTTCCTCCCACCTACTTCGGGACACTTTCCTTGATTTCCTGTCTGGATGGGCCCTTCCCTCTGAGATTCCATGACACCAACGTTTGCTTCCAAGTCACACTCCTGACTGTGCTGTGGAATCTCTGCTGCTTCAGACTATGGACTTCCTGAATCTAGCCTTCAACTAAAGGCAAAATGGTGGGAATTTAGGGAACTCAGGTAAAATTAAGGATGTTAGAAACCCCGGGACTGGGTGCTGATTAGGCAAAGAGGGTTTAGTGGAAGGGAGAAATCTGTGCTGACTTCCAGTTCTCTATGATTTTGGTGACTGTGTTAGTTCTCCAAAGAAAGAGAAGAAATAGGATGTATGTGGATACACAGAAGGATTTATTATGAGGGATTGGCTCATGTAATTCTGGAGGCTGAGAAGTTCCACAGTCTGCCATCTGCAAACTGGAGACCCAGGAAAGCCAATGATTTGGTCCAAGGCCAAAGACCTGGGAACCAGGGGAGCCGACGTCCAAGGGCAAGAGATGGATGCCCTAGCTCCAGAAGAGAGAAAAACCAGGTTTAGTGACACACCTCTAGTTGCAGCTACTTGGGAGGTTGAGGTGGGAGGATCACTTGAGCCCAGGAGTTCGAGGCTGCAGTGAGCCATCATCACACCACTGCACTCCAGTCTGGGCAACAGAGTGAGAGTCTGTCTCAGAAAGAAAGAAAGAAAAAGAAAGAAAGAGAGAAAGAGAGAAAGAGAGAAAGGGAGAAAGGGAGAAAGGGAGAGAGAGAGAGAGAAAGAAAGAAAGGAAGAGGAAGAAGAAGAGGAAGAGGAAGAGGAAATTCATTTTTCCTCTGCCTTTTTGTTCTATTATGGCTCTCAATGGATTTGATGATGCCTAGTTATATTGGTGAAGATGATCTTTTTACTCAGTCTGCTGATTCAGATGCTAATCTCTTCCATAAATTCCCTCACAGACACTTCAGAAATATGGTTTTACTGGCTATCTGGACATCCTTTAGGCCAGTCAAGTTGACACATAAAATTATCCATTACATTGACCAAGTGGATGGCAGGTTCCTCAACCAATATGGGGGACTCCAGAAGAGACAGAAGATTTGAGAGAGAGAGAGAGAGAATTATTTTATGGCAACACAGTATACTTAAATCTGGTCTGGCCTCTCCTGCCACCTTTTATACTATATATATTACTCTGTAGTTATATAGAGTAGTTGAAGAAACAATGTGTTTTATCACGTTTTTAAAACCAATGTTGTGTCTCTGCATGTTTATTTTATTGTGCCATCTCTCTGTCATCTAATCTGGATATTTACATGGGAGTTCAGCTCATATGTGGACTAGTTGGTGGTTTAAATTCCTCTAATAATATATCTTGGCAGATCTTTCCCCCCCTTCTGTAAAATTACTTAGCTAATGATTTATACAAATTCCAGTTAAATGATTTCAAGATCTATCTATCTATCTATCTATCTATCTATATCTATCTATCTATCTAGATCTGTCTATCTAGATCTATCTAGATCTATCTATCTATCTATCTTAGATCTGTCTACATAGATCCATTTATCTATCTGTCTGTCTATCTATGCACCCATTCATCCATCTATCTCTTGTAGCCTAATATTTTTAAAAAATCAGAATAGCTTACATTGGAGAACCACACTAATGAAAGATGAAATGCAAGTAGTCCTGAGATAGACTGGGATGCCTGATACAGAAAAAGAAATTAAGGCCAGGTGCAGTGGCTCACGCCTATAATCCCTGCACTTTGGGAGGCCGAGGCTGGCAGATAACCTGAGGTCAGGAGTTCAAGACCAACCTGACCAACATGGAGAAATCCCGTCTCTACTAAAAATACAAAGTTACCTGGATATTACAGGACCTGGCTGGCAGTCCACAATGTCATGGTGCTCCTTCTTGGCTCCCAGGCAGATCGGCAGGTTGAGAAATAATAGACACATACAAGATAGTGAAAGGTGGGTCCAGGGGGGTCACTGCCTTCTGGTTCCTTGATGCCACCAATGCACTGGATATACCAGCATTTATTATTAAGTTTAGTGAGAGCCGGGGTAGGTTAGTGAGGGATTTAGGATCATTTGATTATGAAGTGAGATGGTCACATTGGGATGAAGTAGTTCTTTAACATAACATCTGTATGCAGAAGTATAGCATACAGAGAGAAGAATTTACAATATAGTGTGTGCATCAGTAATTCCTAACAGAGCCTTAAAACAGAAACACAGTCTTTCCATAACCTATGATTAGCAAGATATTAATCAACAGTAACAGTTGCAGCAAAAACTGGTTACAAACAATCCATAGAAACAGGACATGAAGCTAGACAACTGGTTAGACCAGAAATTCTCCGAAGGGAGTATGCCTTAACCCTAAAGAGGCCTAGAAGGGCTGTGGCAAGATGAGGGCGTTTATAGCCCTATCTTATCCATATGGACAGGAGCCCCTCATGCGTCCGTTTATAGGCTCTCCACAAGGGTTGCATTCCATTCCCAGAGCTATGAACATCTGCTTTTCTGGGATAGGAATCTTGGTGATGTGAAACCTCCCTGACTGTACATCCATTTGTAGGTTCTCTGCAGGGGGAAGCACATCACGTGCTGTTGGCTCATTCTGGCAGTCCACTCTGACATTGTCTTTACACAATCCTGCATGGAATTTTGTATTTACAATAATCAGGAGCATTTCATCTTTTATTCCATAGCAATAGTTTCAAGGGGTCTCCCTACACCTGCGGGTGGTGGCGTATGCCTGTAATCCCAGCTACTCAGGAGGCTGAGGTAGGAGACTTGCTTGAACCCAAGGTTATGGTGAGCTGAGATCGTGCCATTGCACTCCAGCCTGGGCAACAAGAGTGAAACTGCGTCTCAAAAAAGAAAAAGAAAAACAAATTAGACACCAAAGATTCAATTTTTTTTTCTGTTAAGCTTTAGGTTGTGTCCATTCTGTCTTCTATGTGGTTTTGGCATGATTCATATGGCAAATGAATTATTTTAATGAAGCTTTATTTATGACTCACTCTGTATTTCAAATTCTATGTAATCTGATTAATAAATTTCATTTCACATATATGAAGTCCAGGGCTATCATATGAGTACTTTAAAGAGTTGTTTACTATTTTAAAGCTATATAACTCTTTTTCTCAAAGCTTAAAATTGAGGTTAGAGCCTCTGATGATTGGTCTGAAGCCAGGTTTGGGGGAAAAATTTTTTTCTAAAGTAATAGCTGCATAGAATTTGATAAATGTGATTAATATACATGTTTTAGCTATTTGAATTTTTCTTTTATTAATATTTTAAAATAGTTTTGACTATATTATATGGATAAGTAGGAGGTATCACTTGGGATCTAAACACATACACATGCAAGGGTATCCTTTAAGAAATAAAGTACTGTAATAGATGTGATGTTTTTGGTTCTTGTTGAAAGCTACAGAACTGATGAACTAAGTATACACACACATAAATATACTATATGTAGGTATATAAATATATATGCATGTATACACATTTTAAATAAGTCTTGGAGACCAAGCAGTGCCTCCTGCCTGTAGTCCCAGAACTTTGGGAGACTGAGATAGAAGGACCACTGAGGCAAGGAGTTTAAGACTAACCTGGATGATATAGCAAGACCCTGTCTCCACAAAAAATAAAAGAAAATCAGCCTGATGGTGGCACATGCCTGTAGTCCCAGCTACTCTGGAGGCTGAGGCAGGAGGATCCCTTGAATCCAGGAGTTTGAGGCTTTAGTGAGCTATGACTACACCGTTGCACTTCAGCCTGGGTGTCAGAGCAAGACCCTGTCTCTGAGAATGAATAAATACCTACATACATGTCAGTTGGTTTTGTTTTGTTTTTGTTTGCTTGTTTGACATTGAGTCTCACCCTGTTGCCTAGGCTGGCATAATGGCATAATCTTGGCTCATTGCAAACCCTGCCTCCCAGGTTCAAGCGATTCTTCAGCCTCATCCTAACAAGTAGCTGGGTTTACAGGTGCGTGCTACCATGCCCGGCTAATTTTTGTAGTTTTAGTAGAGACAGAGTTTCACCATGTTGGCCAGGCTGGTTTCATACTTCTGACCTCAGGTGATCCACCTGCCTCAGCCTCCCAAAGTGTTGGGATTACAGGCATGAACCACGTGCCTGTCCACATCTCAGTTTCTTATATCTTTTTATTGAAGAACAAAATGTACTTTTGCCTCATTTAATAAATGTACCTTCAAGGGTTTTAAAAATAGCCTTCTTCCTGTGTCATGATTTAGAAGCTAGTGACGACTTCTGCAAGCATTGTTTTATTTAATCTTCACCATAAACCTGTAAAGTGGGTATTACGATCTACATTTCACAGATGAGGAACTTGGACTTATTTAAGACATTTTTAGGGGCCACATAACTGGTAATATGTAGAGAAGAAGTCAAGCCCAGGTCTGTGTTCCTCTTTACATTGTGATTTGACCCATCTGCTCTCTCTATGTCCTCTCTTTAAGAAAGGGACCGCTTCTCCTTGATATAGGCAATAGGCCATTCTATGTAGGAGATGTTCATTAATGGTGAAATAATCTGTAACTCTGACTTCTCAGCTACTAGAAGGGCTGGATACAGTATTGGTGAAGTCCTGAGAATCAGCTCCCTAAGTTTGCATCAGACTCCAGCACTTAGAATTTACTTGACCTTGGGCAAGTCGTTTGAACTCTGGGCCCCCATTTTCAGAATAATGGGGATGATAGTAATATCTGCCTCCAATAGTCACTGTAGGGATCAAACAGTCTATGCCTGCCTAGCACATAGAGCATGGCTCTCCAAATGTTTGCTGTGTATGTTATTATTATGTGTAGGGTATATCTTGCTAGACAGTGGGAATAGGCAGAAGGTTCCTTCCCAGAAGTCACATCACACAAGTGTCTCCTCCCTAAGGCTCCCCGTTGAAGCCTAAGGGATCCTTTCTTGAAATGGGAAACAGAGCCAACAGCGATGAGGTGGCTGACCTTCTTGCAGGGGAGAGGCTGCTGTTGTCATAGACCCAATGCAACTGCAGAGTTATCAAAGATACATCAGTTTCACCATTTTTCTTGCTGATAAAACTCCTGTGAAAACTCTTGCTTTCCTTGATTCTCTTACCATCTGGTTGTCTTAATGCTAGCGTCACAAGAGCATTAGAACTGGAATTACACATCTTGGTCCTATTCTCTTGACTATCGGTTGAGGAAAGAGGTCCAGAGAGGTAAAGTGATTGCCTGAAATCATGGAGCTAAGTCGGGCAGACACAGAGCCAGAAGGATGGTTTCTGGCCTCCAAATTCAGAACCTTTTCCACATAACCATAATTGTAGAACGTCTTCCAGGAGAATGCAAGAAAGTGACTCTTCCTCATCTTGCAGAGGCCCTTGGTATATTGCATAGGACTGAAGAATCTACTCCAGTAGGTTGGTCAGATTCTATGATGGGAGATTCAATCCATTTCATAAATTCCCCTGGTGATTTCTTAGATGCACTGTTCTTTCTGACTTCCCCTCCCTAGCAGCAATGCAGTGTTTCTTCAGGCTGCTTGGATTGCAGTTGTATTCTGCTCCAAGCTGCCTCTGGTGCTCTGGTAATCACTAGAACAGAACTCAGAGGCCAGCCTTTGAGTCTGCAGTACAGGTTAAACGTTAGAGAGGCTTTGCTTTCATTTCAGGTGTATCTGATGATTGTGGCCCAATGTGCCAGTTTCATGTCAATACAATGAAGATATTACTCTCAGAAGTGCAGTGGGAAGAAGCCAGTTACAGATTGTGTGGAATAATCTAGAAAATATGGAAAATACTACACTAGTGTGAGGTCATAATCCAGAAAGACTTTTTCCATCCTGTTCATTAGCTGCAGGCCTGAAAGCTGTGCTGTTCCTTCTCAGTTCTGCATGATCTTTTGCTCTCTCTGTAGCTTTCCAGGACATTCTAGAAATAAAGGGAAGTGGCCTTCTCATGTACCATCATGGACAACAGAGCGAGTTTGGGGGACATTGGGTCATCCTGAGGGATGGCACAGAGTAGAGAAGGCAGGGATGAGGCAGCCGATGTGCTGAAAACCATCTAGAGACATTCACAGTTTGTGGGACAGGCCAACCTGTCTAAGAAGCCATGGCGTCTTCCTCCATGACTCATTTCTACACATATGTATGCACATTTTTCTAGGTAGAAAAGTAAACTTGCAAAAAGAAGTTTTTACTCAGGTGTTCAGTATTCTTTCTAATGAGTTCTTACTGGGGTTTAGAGCCAAGTGATAATGCAGCTATTTTCTTTAAAATAGTTTGAATTATGTATTCACAAGTCCAAACCAGATTCTCTGGCTGTGAATGCATGGTTTCTTTTTGTTGATGTTGTTTGTTTAATCCTGGTAGGACCTCTTCCAGGGCAAAGCCACTTGATGTAGCCACGGGGAGGGTGACCCTAAAGCATGGCAGAGTGCAAATTTCATAGAGTGCCTCGAATTTCGAGCTTGAATCAGAATGGTCAGTATATCTGGGATTATGTTTAAACTTAGGAGGCAAATCTGTTTGTGGGCACCATTTTTTATTGGTTCCATAAACCAATAAAAAAACCAGAAACCGATGGTTCTGTTGAATTCAGAACATGGCACATTGTAGGTGGGGAACACTTGTACTGAGTTTTCCTTTAAATATATCTATAGAGTAGTTAGAACTTTGATTTGTTCTGGGACCTGCTGTCAGTCCCTGCTTCCCTCCCTCCACCTGTTCATCCCTCCCTTCCCTCCTTCCCTCCCTCCTTCCTTCCTTCCCTGCCACCCTGCCACCCCCTTCCCTTCCCCCTTCCCTCTTCTTTCCTCCTTCCCCCTTCTCCTTTCCCTTCCCTTCCCTTCTTTATTTTCTTTCATTTATCTCTCTCCCTACCCCCCGCCACCACCCGCCCTACCTTTCTTCCTTGTCGCAGAGCTAATGCCTAGGCAGTACGCCCAGAGTCAGCCTCTTTCTTTTTCAATTTTCTGTTTCTTTTTTTACTCATCTTTTTTGTTTTGTTTGAAGTACTTCTTTTCTTAAAACCTTGTAGAAGACTGTAGGAACAGATCAGCAAACTGTTTTTGAACCACAAGCAGTACCTATGAGTAGGCCGCTTACTGAAATAATTTCCTAGGGAGGGTTATATGTCCAGTGGTGTCGACTTTCTGAAACAGTCAACTAAGTAAGTGATACAGCATGTCCTTACACAGATGTGGATTCTTTCCCTCCTGTAGGCAATTTGTTTTGGAAATGATCACCATTATTATTATTAAGTCCATTATTATTATTCAGTTAATGTAACTTTTTCAAAAAGATACTATGCCTCTTTAAAAGGCGATTTAGAGTGGGAAGGTTTTCTTTTTCTTTACAAATATCACAGTCAAGAAGCATAATATAAACTGCCAAATGGAGACTGTGTTCTGAAGAAATTACTTACTCAAGAAATATGCCTGAATATTTCCACAGTGTTGTTGCCCAGTCAGATGAACAGATGGCCTATGTGGCAATGAAACTTTTCAGGGTATATATTTTAGACTCCTGTATTCTCTCTAGCCAGTCATTCAATTAGTGTGTACGTTTAATTTCCTTTTTTGGTAGCAAACAGCATTCACTTACTTGCATAAATTGTAGTTATTTTAAATAAAACAATGATCGTATGAACATGTCATTTGAGAATTTTTCATAGTGTCTTTTTTGGAATGGCATCCTGTACATTGATTACAGAAAATCTTGTTATTTTGAACTGTATTTACTTGGCATACAGGTCCAATTGAAGTTCATCCTTTCTACTACTCTTAAAAATTGTGTGGTGTAAGTGCCCAGGAAATTATCCATTTCTCCTAGATTTTCTAGTTTATTTGCGTAGAGGTGTTTATAGTATTCTCTGATGGTAGTTTGTATTTCTGTGGGGTCGGTGGTGATATCCCCTTTATCATTTTTTATTGCGTCTATTTGATTCCTCTCTCTTTTCTTCTTTATTAGTCTTGCTAGCGGTCTGTCAATTTTGTTGATCTTTTCAAAAAACCAACTCCTGGATTCATTGATTTTTTGGAGGGTTTTTTGTGTCTCTATCTCCTTCAGTTCTGCTCTGATCTTAGTTATTTCTTGCCTTCTGCTAGCTTTTGAATGTGTTTGCTCTTGCCTCTCTAGTTCTTTTAATTGTGATGTTAGAGTGTCAATTTTAGATCTTTCCTGCTTTCTCTTGTGGGCATTTAGTGCTATAAATTTCCCTCTACACACTGCTTTAAATGTGTCCCAGAGATTCTGGTATGTTGTATCTTTGTTCTCATTGGTTTCGAAGGACATCTTTATTTCTGCCTTCATTTCATTATGTACCCAGTAGTCATTCAGGAGCAGGTTGTTCAATTTCCGTGTAGTTGAGCGGTTTTGATTGAGTTTCTTAGTCCTGAGTTCTAGTTTGATTGCACTGTGGTCTGAGAGACAGTTTGTTATAATTTCTGTTCTTTTACATTTGCTGAGGAGTGCTTTACTTTTACATTTGCTGAGGAGTGTGGTCAATTTTGGAATGAGTACGATGTGGTGCTGAGATAATTTCCTGGGCACTTACACTCTTCCAAGACTAAACCAGGAAGAAGTTGAATCCCTGAATAGACCAATAGCAGGCTCTGAAATTGAGGGAATAATTAATAGCCTACCAACCAAAAAAAGTCCGGGACCAGATGGATTCACAGCTGAATTCTACCAGAGGTACAAGGAGGAGCTGGTACCAATTAATAGAAAAAGAGGGAATCCTCCCTAACTCATTTGATGAGGCCAACGTCATCCTGATAGCAAAGCCTGGCAGAGACACAACAAAAAAAAAGAGAATTTTAGACCAATATCCCTGATGAACATCAATGCAAAAATCCTCAATAAAATACTGGCAAACCGGATTCAGCAGCACATCAAAAAGCTTATCCACCATGATCAACTGGGCTTCATCCCTGGGATGCAAGGCTGGTTCAACATTCGCAAATCAATAAATGTAACCCAGCATATAAACAGAACCAAAGACAAGAACCACATGATTATCTCAATAGATGCAGAAAAGGCTTTTGACAAAATTCAACAGCCCTTCATGCTAAAAACGCTCAATAAACTCGGTATTGATGGAACGTACCTCAAAATGATAAGAGCTATTTATGACAAACCCACAGCTAATATCATACTGAATGGGCAAAAACTGGAAAAATTCCCTTTGAAAACTGGCACAAGACAGGGATGCCCTCTCTCACCACTCCTATTCAACATAGTGTTGGAAGTTCTGACTAGGGAAATCAGGCAAGAGAAAGAAATAAAGGGTATTCAGTTAGGAAAAGAAGAAGTCAAATTGTCCCTGTTTGCAGATGACATGATTGTATATTTAGAAAACCCCATTGTCTCAGCCCAAAATCTCCTTAAGCTGATAAGCAACTTCAGCAAACTCTCAGGATACAAAATTAATGTGCAAAAATCACAAGCATTCTTATACACCAGTAACAGCCAGAGAGCCAAATCAGGAATGAACTTCCATTCACAATTGCTTCAAAGAGAATAAAATACCTAGGAATCCAACTTACAAGGGATGTAAAGGACCTCTTCAAGGAGAACTACAAACCACTGCTCAGTGAAATCAAAGAGGACACCAAACAAATGGAAGAACATACCATGCTCATGGATAGGAAGAATCAATAGCGTGGAAATGGCCATACTGCCCAAGGTTTTTTATAGATTCAATGCCATCCCCATCAAGCTACCAATGAATTTCTTCACAGAATTGGAAAAAACTGCTTTAAAGTTCATATGGAACCAAAAAAGAGCCCGCATTTCCAAGACAATCCTAAGTCAAAAGGACAAAGCTGGAGGCGTCACACTACTGGATTTCAAACTATACTACAAGGCTACAGTAACCAAAACAGCATGGTACTGGTACCAAAACAGAGATATAGACCAATGGAACAGAACAGAGTCCTCAGAAATAATACCACACATCTACAGCCATCTGATCTTTGACAAAGCTGAGAGAAACAAGAAATGGGGAAAGGATTCCCTATTAATAAATGGTGCTGGGAAAATTGGCTAGCCATAAGTAGAAAGCTAAAACTGGATCCTTTCCTTACTCCTTATACGAAGATTAATTCAAGATGGATTAGAGACTTAAATGTTAGACCTAATACCATAAAAACCCTAGAAGAAAACCTAGGTAATACCATTCAGGACATAGGCATGAGCAAGGACTTCATGTCTAAAACACCAAAAGCAACAGCAGCAAAAGCCAGAATTCACAATGGGATCTAATTAAACTAAAGAGCTTCTGCACAGCAAAAGAAACTACCATCAGAGTGAACAGGCAACCTACAGAATGGGAGAAAATTTTTGCAATCTACTCATCCGACAAAGGGCTAATATCCAGAATCTACAAAGAACTCAAACAAATATACAAGAAAAAAAAAAACAGGCCAACAAAGAACTCAAACAAATATACAAGAAAAAAAAAAACAGGCCGGGCGCGGTGGCTCAAGCCTGTAATCCCAGCACTTTGGGAGGCCGAGACGGGTGGATCACGAGGTCAGCAGATCGAGACCATCCTGGCTAACATGGTGAAACCCCGTCTCTACTAAAAAATACAAAAAACTAGCCGGGCGAGATGGCGGGCGCCTGTAGTCCCAGCTACTTGGGAGGCTGAGGCAGGAGAATGGCATGAACCCGGGAGGCGGAGCTTGCAGTGAGCTGAGATCTGGCCACTGCACTCCAGCCTGGGCGGCAGAGTGAGACTCCGCCTCAAAAAAAAAAAAAAAAAAAAAAAAAAACAACCCCATCAAAAAGTGGGCAAAGGATATGAACAGACATTTCTCAAAAGAAGACATTCATACAACCAACAGACACATGAAAAAATGCTCATTATCACTGGCCATCAGAGAAATGCAAATCAAAACCACAATGAGATACCATCTCACACCAGTTGGAATGGCAATCATTAAAAAGTCAGGAAACAACAGGTGTTGGAAAGGATGTGGAGAAATAGGAACACTTTTACACTGTTGGTGGGATTGTAAACTAGTTCAACCATTATGGAAAACGGTATGGCGATTGCTCACGGATCTAGAACTAGATGTACCATATGACCCAGCCATCCCATTACTGGGTATATACCCAAAGGATTATAAATCATGCTGCTATAAAGACACATGCACACGTATGTTTATTGCGGCACTATTCACAATAGCAAAGACTTGGAATCAATCCAAATGTCCATCTGTGACAGACTGGATTAAGAAAATGTGGCCCATATATACCATGGAATATTATGCAGCCATAAAAAACGATGAGTTTGCGTCCTTTGTAGGGACATGGATGCAGCTGGAAACCATCATTCTTAGCAAACTGTCACAAGAAGAGAAAACCAAACTCCGCATGTTCTCACTCATAGGTGGGAACTGAACAATGAGATCACCTGGACTCGGGAAGGGGAACATCACACACCGGGGCCCATCATGGGGAGGGGGAAGGGGGGAGGGATTGCCTTGGGAGTTATACCTGATATGAATGATGAATTGATGGATGCTGACGAGTTGGTGGGTGCAGCACACCAACATGGCACAAGTATACTTATGTAACAAACCTGCATGTTATGCACATGTACCCTAGAACTTAAAGTATAATACAAAAAAGAAATAAATAAAAAAAGTAAAAATATCTGATGGCATTTAAAAAAAAATTGTGTGGTGAATATATGATTGGATAAAAAAAATACTCAAGGCATTGCAAAACTTACCTAGGAAAATGAATATTTTTAAGTACTTGAAACCAGTGTGTCCAATGGCAGTAATGACCTTTTCACCTAAGTGGATGTGGCAATGTCCCTCCCATAGGTTCAAGAGTCTACAAGTACTTGAAATAACTCCCTTTAAAAATATTTGATAACTCAGAATTTTAAATAATTTAGATTTGTTGTCTTCTAATTACTCTGAATGTAAAAGCTCTTAAATCTGTGTAAGAAAGTCACAGCACACCTCCAAGATGATCGGTATTTTGTAGATGCCTTTAATTTTTTTTCCTCCTCTTCACTGACCTCTTTAAGATCCATGAGTGGCTGGGGACGGTGGCTCACACCTGTAATCCCAGCAATTTGGGAGGCCGAGGTGGGTGAATCACCTGAGGTCAGGAATTCAAGACCAGCCTGGATAACATGGTGGAACCCCCTCTCTACTAAAACTACAAAAATTAGCCAGGCATGGTTGTGCGTGCCTGTAATCCCAGCTACTCAGGAGGCTGAGGCAGGAGAATCACTTGAACTCGGGATGTGGAGATTGCGCTAAGCTGAGATCACACCATTGAACTCCAGCTTGGGCAGCTAGAGTGAAACTCTGTCAAAAAAAAAAAAAAAAAAAAAAAATCTATGAGAACAGCAGCACATTGGGAGGCTGAGGAGGGCAGATCACTTGAGGCTAGGAGTTTGACACCAGCCTGGCCAACATGGCAAAATGCTGTCTCTACCAAAAAAAAAAAAAAAACAAAAAAATTAGCCAGGCATGGTGGAGCACACCTGTGGTCTCAGCTACTCAGGAGGCTGAGACAGAAGAATCACTTGAACCTAGAGGCAGAGGTTGCAGTGAGCCAAGATTGCTCCACTGCACTCTAGCCTTGGTGACAGAGCAAGGCTTCGTGTCAATTAAAAAAAAAAAAAATTCATGAGGACAGGAGTGGTCAGTGTTGCAGGTATCACATCTGGCTCTTTTCCCATCATCCCCTCTCCCAAAATGCAGTTGTTCTCCACTGATGTAGCCTCAGTGTGAGGGTCTAGTCTTTTGGACCCCTTGCTACTCCAAGTGTCGTCCTTAGACTAGCAGCAGCAGCAGCATCTCCTGGGAGCAGATTAGAAATGCTCCCAGGCCCACTGCACACCCACTGAATCAGAATGTGCATGGAAGCCAGATCCCCTGGTGGTGTATTTGCATATTTACCTGTTGCACGCACTGCTCTAAGAAACTTTGCTTCACAAACCCAGGGTAACCTCACTGCCCCTTCTGTTCCCCAGTAGCATCAGTGTTGCCTCCATTGTAACACTGTCCCCATATCAGGTAATGGTCCATTAACTTGTCTTTCTTTCCTAGCAAACTTAAAGCTCCATGAAGGTAGGGGAGCTACCTGAGCTCCAAATGGGTTTCTAGTGCCTGGTAAAATCTTTGCTACATTGTAGGTATTTGGTATCTTTGTCAGGGAGTCAAATTCCCTTCCCTTTGAAAAGTTTCATTTTACAGATTGCCAAGTGTTTTAGATAGTTAACATAAGCACATGTATTCTAACAAAAAGCTGTTAAGAGTAGCAAATATGTATTCATTTCAAAGATAGAAATCAGCATCCAAAAGTTGCTGGGTGTGTGGTGGCTCACTCCTGTAATCCCAGCACTTTGAGAGGACAAGAAGGGAGGATCACTTGAGATCGGAAGTTCAAGACCAGCCGGGCCAATGTGGTGAAATCCTGTCTCTACTAAAAAAAATACAAAAATTAGCCAGGCGAGGTGGTGCACACCTGTAGTCCCAGCTACTCAGGAACCTGAGGCAGGTGAATCGCTTGAACTCAGGAGGCAGAGAGGTTGCAGTGAGCTGAGATCATGCTACTGCACTGCAGGCTAGGTGACAGAGCAAGATTCCATCTCTGCCCCCACCAAAAAAAAGAAATCAGCAACCAAAAACTAAAAGCAAAAAAAAAAAAAAAAAAAAAAAAAAAAAAGTTCTGATTGAATAGATAAAATCCCAAGCAGAATTGGTGCCAAATTTTCAGTTTTGTTGTCATAACCAGAGACTTTCTCCTATTGTTGAAAATGTTCTGGCTGGGATTTGTCTTCACAGCTTCTCCAGAATTTTAAACATAAGAAGATGCTATTAATGGCCCCAACGTTGCAATGAGTAAACTACCTCCTGGAAAGAAACTGGCACTGTTTTGAGTTGAATGAACAGATTTCACTTCTTCAGCCTTATTGATGACTTATACACACTTTTAAAAATGAGTCAATCCCCCATGTACACCTCGAGGAGCTGAGAATTGATATTGGGGGGTGGGGGTTCTAAGAATGCCCAGCAACTGCACAAAAGCACAAAAGCAGCCTCAGGACTCTCTAGGAGGGGTGTAGATGTTTGCAGGGGTTTCAGAAGCATCGTAACACCATCCACTAACATTGCAGAGATGCACTGAAGTCATTGGCACGAAAGTCACTTGCGAGGTAGATCATCATGATAGTCTAGATATTTCAGGTGGACTAAATGGAGCACACACTTATTGGCAGTGTGAGTGGGGAACTCACTTTCTGCTGTTCTGGTTTCTAGAACAATGGTTTTCACTAGATAGACTAACGATTTCAAGCTGTTACTAGCTTTCTCTTTCTTTCCTTCTGTTTTATTTCCTTATTTTCTTCCTTGCCGTCTTTCTTTTTTCTTTTTCTTTTTTTTTTCTGTTTTTTTGGTTTTGAGACAGTTCTGTCACCCAGTTTAGAGTGCAGTGGCCTGATCTGGACTCACTGCAGCCTTAAACTCCTGAGTTCAAGTGATCCTCCCACTTCAGCCTCCCAAGTAGCTGGGACTACAGGCATGTGCCACCATGCCTGGCTAATTAAATTTTTTTTGTAGAGATGAGGTCTCACTATGCTACCCAGGCTGGTCTCAAACTCCTGGGCTCAAATGATCCTCCTGTCTCAACTTCCCAAAGTGCTGGTATCACAGGTATAAGCCACTGCAGTCGGCCACCTTCTTTCTTTAAATTATTTAGATTGTATTTTTACATCTGCAACTGTACTTCCTCACTTATTCACTCATTCACCAACCCCTTTAGGACTTGGCTTTTGACCAACCTTTTTCTAAAACTGTTTCTTTAGGGACTGACAATTATTTGCTGACTTCTTCCTCCTTGTGTTAGTCTGTTCTCACACTGCTATAAAGAACTACCCTAGACTGAGTCACTTATAAGAAAAGAGGTTTAATTGGCTCATGGTTCTGCAGGCTGTACTGGAAGCATAGAGCCTTCTGCTTCTGGGGATGCCTCAGGAAGCTTCCAATAATGGCAGAAGGAGGAGCAAGGTGTCTCACATGGCAGGAGCAGGAGCAAGACAGCAAGTCAGGGAGGAGGTGCTGCCCACTTTTAACAATGAGATTTCATGAGAACTCAACTCACTATCATGAGAACACCACCAGTGGCATGGTACAAAACCATTCATGAGAAACTTCCCGCCATGATCCAATCAGTTCCCACCAGGCCCCACCTCCAACACTGGGGACCACAATCCAACTAGAGATTTGGTGGGGACACAGATCCAAACCATATCACTCCTGTTTCTTAGCTGGGGACATTTTTAAAAAATTGATACCACGTCTCCTTTGCTTTCCAAATGTCCATCTGTGGAATACCCCTTGATTTGTCTCTTACTTTAATTTGAAGGACATCCAAGGCAAAATCTCCAGCCTTGATGTCTCTCTAAAGCAGTGGTCTCCAAAGTGGGTAGGCAAGATGGTCCATTGGGGTGCAGAGAAAGTGTTAGCACTTCCACTTACAATTTGATCTTTTAGAATGAGGAGGAAGTTAGGAATCATGAGTATTATTTTGGATTAGCAGTTGGTTTGTCAGGCAGACAGTCACAAGCCTGTTTGAGTCATTCCCAGAGACCAGTGGACCCACCAAGAATCCTTGCTCCTCTGCCTCGAGCTTAAGAAGACAGTGGCAGTTTGCATGTGGCTGATTAAGTGGATTTGTGGGTTATATGCCCTAGTGTTACCTAAGCCAACCTTCACAAAATATACCAGGAATTTAAGAAGATTCCTGGAAGGAAACCATGGCTTGAAGATCATATTAAAAATGCAAACACAAGTCCACAACAGGATAATGAAAGAGCTAAGATTTCTACTCTTGGGAGTTCTTTGTCAGTCATGTTACAAGGATAAAACAATTTAGTAGCAATACAGATACAAGTGAAATATTCAGTTTCATTGATCTCACTTAAAACACTCTCTTAATCACAACATTTTTCTAGTGAAAGCAAAAATGTGAATTGCATTGTTCCTAAGTAAAATACAATTTATTTACATTGTTTCTTTGATCTAATTCTTTAAAGTTTTAAGGCTGTGTAAGTTTTAAATTTACATAAGATATGAGTGCAGTGGTACGGTACCTCTGTTATAGTTTATAAATCAATGTATATGTATTGGAGCTTTTGTACCTGAGGATTTTGTACTAAAAGGAGTATATAGTTAACACAGTTTGGAGATTGTTGTTCTAGAGCAGTGGTCCCCAGTCTTCTTAGCACCAGGGATTGGCTACATGGATGACAGTTTTTCCACTGACTGGGGGAGGGGGAGGGGTGATTTCAGGATGATTCACATGCATTACATTTATTGTGTACTTTTTTCCTGCGACTAGATGGTACTACTTGGGGGTGATGGGAGACAGTGATGAATCATCAGGCATTAGATTCTCATAAGGAGCACACAACCTAGATTCCTCTCATACACAGTTCACAATAGGGTTCATGCCCCTATGAGAATCTATTGCCACCAATGATCTGATAAGAGGTGGAGCTCAGGCGGGAATGCTCCCTTGCCTACTGCTTACCTTCCTGATGCATGGCCCGGTTCCATGGCCTGGTACTCCTGTTCTAAGAGGCTTGGCTCTGTACTTCTAGAGCTTTGTAGATAAATACATTCTAGTGTCTGCTTGGTCCTGTGCATTTCAGCCAGTGAGCACACCTGCATGCCGTCTATCTCGGAATGTAGAGCTGGAGTGTCTGGTGGGAAAGGAACCACATCTCTGAGAGTGACACAGAGCTCCAAAATCCAGCCTGGGGAACGGGGCAGAGAGAGTCTGTGGAACCAGCTCCAGAACACTTTTACATGCTTCTTGGTTTCTTGCACAGACGAGGGAAGCATTTGTTAATATGTCCCAGGCTGGGGCACTTGCAGGAGGTGACGACCACCTTGGCTCTGTATGCGGAAGCCCTCCTTCACTCACTCACATATGCTGCCATCCCCTGTCCCATAACACAAGCTAGGATAAGCCCAGGGGAGGTCCCTGGACACATGCCCAGAATTCCTGGCTGGTTCTGTATGTGCCCGTATTGGGTTCCCAACCCAGTTCCAGCTCCAGGCTTGTGGGTCTCTCACTAGGAACCATGCCTCCAGCCCTTTGGTGGATCAACACCTGTCGCCTATGGTTCTGAATCTGACCTCTCTATCTACGCCTATATAGGCTGAACTTGGAAGCAAAGTAAGGCATTTACTTGATTGGTTCCAGCTAGGGGTTTGTCTTATTTGGGTACAATCTGGTGGGAAGTCCCCAGTTACAGGTTAGTTGGCAGTTTCTGATTGGTTAGGCTTGCATTTCACTTTACAGTTTACATTGGGCTTCAGTTTGCTTACCTAGGAACCCAAGGTGCTAGAGCCATCTCAACCTAGCGGCATCCCAGTTAAATATTTTTAACACCCCAAATCTCTTAGTTTGAGCTACCCCTAGGTACTGATTTCTAGGGAGTGTCCATCTGAAACCTGTAGATGAGAGGTGTTCACACTTATGGAGCAGTAGAGGAGCTTGTTTAAAATCAAGGTTTCTGGTTCCCTACCCTCAAAGATTTGGATGTTGAAATCCCATGGTGGAATCTAGAATTTAAATAGGTAGATTCCTCTGGAGACACCATGTTCACTGTGCTTCTGATCACTTGCTAGTATCTAGTCCTCCTGGTCTCCTGTCCACCTGTCCCACCCACATTTTTTTAGATCTGGTAATTTTTTTTCCTTTTTCTGCATTTTTCTTGTGGCTGTTTTAGGTGTCTTTATCAATATTCCCACTCGTGTAGAGACTGAAAGCAAAGTTCCTCTCTTTGCTTTGAACACTCTAGTGAAACATAGGATACTGAAGGTAAATCCTTAGATGAAGCTGTTAAGTTATCTCTGGAGCTCAGGGTCCAATTCCTCCATCATTTATTGATGAATGCACTTGGTGCTGACATGTTTTCTGTTATTGCTTGATAACGATGCCAACACCAACACTTTATGTCCAGGTAACTGTCTCTGAATGTTCTGATGGTAGAGTACATCTTCAAAGCACCAATCAGTGGGGATGGAAAATAAAAAATACACAGCTCCTGCCCTGTAGTAATTTGTGGCCTTGCGAGAAAGCTTAGCACTTCTGCCTCACTAGTTTTAAGCAGTTGGAGGAGCAGTATCTATTTAGAAAGAACAAAAATGCTTTTGAAAACTGCACTTGGGCTGTATGGTGGCTGCTCTTTGATTTACTGAATGCAAGGTGTTGAGCCAAACACCAATGCCCTCCATGGTGGGGGAAGCATCCATCACCCCCTTGGGAGCTGAACTCAGCTATGATGTTTGCACTTAGGAAACTTGACATTGAACCTCCAGGAATTGAGGCCAGGACCTTCTTGAGGCACTATCTTGTGGTTCAGCTCTGCCCGCCCAGGGTCGTTGGCCTTCTGGGCTATTTCCTCACTGACTCCTACAGACACGCTGACTATCTGGAAACTAAAGGATTTTCCTTCCTCAGACGTTCCTCAGTCAATGAGGTGGTGGCTCTGAGGCCCCTACCAAGGAAAGGAATGACTGGGATTAGATCCTAAGCAGAGGCACGTGCCTTTTCATAGAGGGGCATGACCATGGCCCAGGTGTTCCCTCATTGAGGGCGTTGCAGGGGGCCAGTTCCTTCCTATGGATTGTAGCCTTCCTGACTTTAAATCCTTGCTTCATTCATCTCCTTGGCCAGTTCTTCTGTACTGGTCTCCTGGGCCACCCATAGGGCTGTCTTCACTTCCTACCATCAGCTGTTCACTCTGTCCAAAGATGAAGAAGCCCCGTATTTGCTGATGTGAGCTGCTTCCTTTATTTATGCTCTCACCGGATCTCTGGGAAGTGTCCTTTACCATCAGAACACTTGGAGACAGTTACCTGGACATAAAATGTTGGTGTAGGCCTCATTATCAAACAATAACAGAAAACCTGTCAGCACCAAGTGCATCTATCCTTGTGCTAGATGAGATAGGGAAGAAATACAGTCCTGTCTTTGAAGAGCTGACATTAGGATGGGCGATGCTGTGAAACACTGTCATTTGTAAGTTACAGACGTCCTCCTATGCAAGCACTCTAGTCACCTTTCTTTGGTAAAGGATAATCGCTTATTAGCTTCAGAAGGAACTCATTCATGCCTTGATTTTCAGTGTTGCCACAGGAGAGCAATAGCAGAACCTGGGTCTTTGCTGTGAAAATGAAAATACTTAAGGATGTTCCATTGTTATTTATGTGCATCCATGGTAGGACATCATGGCAGAGCAGCTGCTCAGAGCGGGTGATTATGTGTGGGTTCCCACTTCACCCTGGGATTGTTTCATTTCCAGTAGCTCTTCTCCAGCATGGCAAAATTTGAACAATGTTGATAATCTTCCCATAAGGGGTTCTCAAGATATATCAGTTTGTGCTATCTAGTTCAAACTACTATTTCTTGAGTACTTACTATGTGCTGGGCAACATTTTCCATATCTCAACAAGCAATCTCATTTTCAAAGAAAAATGGATTCTGTTTTGGGTCACACCATTTCCTGAAGATTTAGGACACCCCACTGAGCGATTTAAAAACCCTGGGTGCTCTTTTCAAATTTGCCAAAGTCTGACAAGATGATTGTCATAGAGCATCACTGGTAATGCTGTCTGGGCTGTAAGGATACAGAAAGTACCAAAGGTCTGAAGGGAAGAAAAGGGGTCTGTACTGGTGGATTTCTGGAAAAGCCTTTACTTTGAGGTTGTCTATTGAACTTGTGTAGCCTGGAGAGGTGGAAGGAAAATTAAACCAATGCTGGTCAACGGTTTAACATGTGTATTGCAAATAACATAGTGCTGACTCTATGTGCAATGACCAAATATAACAAATCTATTTTTACGAGGCTTACAAAGACCAAGATATCTTGATATGTGTGATGTGATGTAATCTCTGCTTATTATTATTATTTTATTTTTGAGACAGAGTCTAGCTCTGTCAGCCCTGAGCTGAAGGGCAGTGGTATGATCTTGACTTACAGCAACCTCCGCTTCCTGAGTTCAAGTGATTCTCCTGCCTCAGTCTCCTGAGTAACTGGGATTACAGGCACGCATCACTGTGCCCAGCTAATTTTTGTATTTTTAGTAGAGGTGGAGTCTTGCAATGTTGGCCAGGCTGGTCTCAAACTTATGACCTCAGATGATCCACCCTCCTCAGCCTCCCAAAGTGCTGGGATTACAGGTGTGACCCACTGAGCCTGGCCTGTAACTGCTTGTTTTTGTTTCCTAATACATTTCCTGCAGTGACCTCAAGCTCAGCATGTGGGCATTCCAGATTGCTCGTCCCTGCCCAGACTGACTCTGCCTGCTGTGTCCTGCTGGGACACCAGTTGTGCAGTGCCTGCAGCCTGGAAGCTGGGCCTCCTACCAGGTCACCCCCTGCCTCCCACCCTGACCCGTGCATGCCTGCCCTTGATCATTACATCATATGGCTTCAGCCTCTGAAATGTGACTTGTGTGTCATTACCTCTCCAGAACCCATGGCCACTATCACCTTTTACTTATGCTGTTGTAATAGGTCCTTACCTGGCCATCTCACTCACCTTCCTCCAGTCCATCCTGCACTATTTGACAGAGTAGAACCTCGGGGTCAGAACACGGCTCCAGGACATCCATGAGAAGGGTGTAGAAGGCAGTCAGCCCATAGCTGGATTAGCACCTGCTGGGGATCATTCTTCCCTCTTTCCTGCTTGATCCGTTCCTCTCATCACATGCCTCCCTTAGTACAACTCTTTATTGGTCTCACTTTTTCTCCAGGATAAGGAACAAACTCCCTACCTTCACACCTCAAACCAGCCATGAAGGGGCCTGAAATGATCTTTGCCATTTCAACTTTCCCTCATCTCCAACTGTGAAACACACCCATCACACTCTGTGACTTATTACATCTTACCATTCCTTGGAAATGCTGTGTACCCAGAGGACTCTGGGACTTTGTAGCACCTGCCTGAGCTGAGGATACTTTTATCTACCTGAAAAAATCCATGCCTGCTTCATAACCAGCCACTGTGCCAGTGGCCATATCCCTAGGCAGGTCTGGCCCATTCCTTCTGTGGACTGCAGACTGTACCTCTGTCACACTGTGATGGCTCATGTCACCTCCTATCATAAATACTTATTTACCTGTCTACGTCTCAGACAGAAGTGAGCCTCTGGAGGCCTGGGACCCGTTCTTAGGTATCTCTAGAATTCTTAGCACCCAGCCAAGCCTGTGCTTGGTACAGAATCATCGCTTATTGTGAATGAATGTCATAGAACACAGCAAGGCACGGAGATGGGGGGTGCACAAACAATTCAGGTACAAATTCCAAGGATGGTGGAAGTTGGGCACAGGGAGTGGTACAAGTGCCAGCATCTTTGAAGCTGACAGGTGTTAATAAGGAATCAGATAAACAGAGAAAAAAACGCAGTGAATCTGACTTCTTAGCAAAAGTGTCTGGCCATGTTGGCCCGTGGGAAGCAGAACTTTTGCGGCACCGGAGGTGCCATCAGGGTGCGTGGCTTCTCTGGAGAACTTTCCAGAAGTACTTATTTGATGCTATTCAGAGTTTCAGAAACTTGAGGGCTACTTTTAATGATCTCCAATGGACTCATTCCCGAGCACAGTAGTGATTTACCACCTGCAAGTGATATTTTGAGCATTTGTAGGGAGTTGCTTCAAATGCTTCAGGTTGCAGTTGACTTTGGAATGTATATCCATCATCTATCATGTGCCTAGGGTATACAATTCCCTATAGTTGCCTGGATCTCCAAAAATAGGGAGTGACTACATCAGTAATATGGGCCATTTTTACAATTAATTAACCAAAGCACCCTTTTCCTCGAGACTAGTGTGCCATGGAACCTCACTTGGGAAATGCAGATCTAGTGCAATACTTTGAGTCTTGCGCTGTCACCCAGGCTGGAGTGCAGTGGCACAATCTCGGCTCACTGCAGCCTCTGCCTCCTAGGTTCAAGCGATTCTCCTGTGTTAGCCTCCCAAGTAGCTGGGACTACAGGTGCCTGCCACCACGCCCGGCTAATTGTTTGTATTTTTAGTAGAGATGGGATTTCACCATGTTGTATATAGGATGGTCTCAATCTCCTGACCTCATGATCCGCCTGCCTCGGCCTCCCAAAGTGCTGGGATTACAGGCGTGAACCACCCCACCCGGCCCCAGTGCCAGAGAAGATTATAGGCCTGACGCAATGAATGCCATGAGACTAGGAAGGTCTGGCTCCTAGGTCAGGGCACCTTCCTGTGAACCATATGGCTTCTAATGTTTAGTGTGATGGTGGAAAGAAACCATTCAAGTGTATGTGTGTATGTGTGTGTGTGTGTGTGTGTGTCAAAGAGAGACAGACACACATATATACACCCCTTAGCCAGAACTTTACTGCTGTGGCAGGTAGTATTTACGTTCATGCCATCTTCCAAAAGCATTCGGCCCACCTGGCTGCCCACCTCTGCCCAGCACCTGGTGATTCCAGGTCGCTCAAGGGCCCACTCTGACCCTTGGTGGCTCATCCCCACCCTCTATTCTGTGATCCAAGCAGAACTTCCTGCAGTAGTTTCTGACCACTGACTTCAGAGAGATAATGCAAAACAGTTCTCAGGAGTGAGCAGGTGATGGTGGGGGAGGAAGGAGGGGAGCCCTGGGGGCTACCGTGCTACTGGCAGCCCCAGAGCACACCGGCTGCATGACCCAGCTCTGCCTTGACTCTGGGCTGCCCTTGGACATGGCCATTGGATGCCACTTCCCTCTCTCTCCCTTTGGCAAGGAGCCCTTGGAAACAAGAGTTATTAGGAAACCAAAAGTAAATAACTCAGCCTCTCCCCAGGGTCTATGGAGCCTGTTGCCCTGGGCGGAAGGGGTTGATGCCAGCAACTGCTCAGAAGCTCTGCAGGGCGCGTTCTGGAGTGGAGGAGCTGAGAGCTACGGGACAGAATTTGGCAGCGAAAGAAGCATTGCAAAGGTCATCATAGACCTGACTTCTAGGGGCATATCATTAGATCAAGGTCAGAGAAAAGGCAAAATTGCAAGCCCCTTCCTCATGCTGGATTTTCCCCTGCTATTCCTAGAAGAGGAAGAAGACTTTTGCAGAGAGAAAAAGTTGATCCTGGATGGGCATGGAAGTCGCATACTCCTCTCCTGGTGCAGCTTGGGGAGGTCAGTCTTCTTTGAGCATGTGTGTCATCACCTGCATAATGAACAGCTGGAATCATATGTTTTTCAAAACACCTAGAGACCTGCAATTTCCATGATTTTGTTGACAGCATAAAATTCTAATACCTTTTGTTGTTAGTATTGTTGTATTTTTAAAAGTCCCTCAAATTAGTGTAGTCGTGGTACATGGTCTTATAAAGCAAACACATGACAGGGATCCATTTTTGGAGACTGTATCTTTAGGGAATATGTTTGCTAAATAGAATGAGTGTCCTTATCTCTGCCTCAAGACCTGACTAGATAGTGCATGGGATGGTGACCCTGTCCCTCAATCATTGGCAGGAATAAAGGTAGTTGAAGCCAAAGACTGAACCTTCACTTTGGCTACAATTCAGGGCTAATTAACTCCAACCTTGTCCAAGAACTCAATTTGAAGCATCCTTAAGCTCTTCTTCTAACAACCTCAAGGCTCCAGGAAACTTTTTTAAAAAAGAAAGCTCTTTTCCACAAGCAGAAGTTTAGGAATCCATATCCAGAATTCCCACCTTCTAAATTGGCACCTCAGTGTGATAGATGGCTCCCTAAAATGGGCAGCTGTTTTTGCTCACAACATCAGCATGGTAATGGTAATATCACAACCTGTGGCATTACACAAGAAGACTGTGACAAGCCGTTAAGAAAAAATAGGCCAGCGTCATTGAAAATCCTGATTGCATTTCCATCATTTGAAATATGTGAAGCAGCCTTGTAAACTACAAACATTTTCTTTTCTCTTTTTTTTTTTTTTTTTTTTTGAGATGAAGTCTCATTTTGTCACCCAGGCTGGAATGCAATGGCACTATCTTGGCTCACTGCAACATCCACCTCCTGGGTTCAAGTGATCCTCCTGCCTCAGCCTCCCGAGTAGCTGGGATTACAGGCCTGTGCCACCACGCCCAGCTAATTTTTTGTATTTTTAGTAGAGATGGGGTTTCTCCGTGTTGGCCAGGCTGGTCTCAAATTCCTGACCTCAAGTGATCTGCCTTCCTTGGCCTCCCAAAGTGCTGGGATTATAGGCATGAACCACCATGGCTGGTCTCTGTTAGCTCTTATTCTTCCAAAAGGACTGGCTATGTCTTGATTATTTAAAAAAAAAAAAAAATTCAACAAAAACATTAAAAAGTAAATGAAATGAAGAGCCATGAAAGGCCTGGTAAGATGTAAGGCTCTCTTGCCTGAACTGTACCGAAGCCGAAGTCATAAATTATATGTATTTTATTTCACTGTTATTTCTGTTTTCTGTTTGTTTATGTATTTCTACTTACAATGCTGTGGAATCATTGACTCATAAGAACGTCAGATGAAAGGGTCCTGGACCATCTGGGTGAGCACCATCTCAACATGGGAATATTATCTTTTGACTCCTAGACAGAATTATCAGCAGTGGTGTGGTTGCTATCTTACAAGACAGCACCCTCCATTTGGGGACAATCTATTTATTAGGAAATTAGTTTTTATGTTTTAATCTCTTGCTTTATAAATTTTTCCTGTTTGTACTATGTAATAATGATGATAGTGATGGATAATTTTATAGAGTGCTTACTATGAAATACTGTGCTTAGGACTTAAGATAGCACCTCATTCAATCTCTGCAGGAATTTTTCAAGGTATGCGATAATATCCCGATTGTACAGGGAAGAAAACTGAAAAGTAGAGAGGTGGCGCAGGCCATGCAGGAGAGGGACGGCCCGGACCCTGATCGCATAAGGCTGCTCCTGAGCAAGGCTCAGAGCCCTCTGGATGTTGGCAAGGCCACTTCCAAGGCCTGTGCAGCAGGTGGCACTGGGGGACTCTCCTGTATCACTGAAATAATCTATGCTATTTTGCTTTGCATTTGGTTGATCATATATATGCAGACAACTATTGGAGGGGATTCACGGTGAGGTCTGGGGAGTGTTACTCATTCGGTAATAGTACTGCCCACCCCCACTCCAGATCCTGGAAAATGGGGCAATACCCATGAGCTGAAAAGATAGAAGAGAGATCTTACCACATTACCCTCGGAAAACTTGGCCCTGGGCCTGTCCCTACAATATGGGTTAATGGCCAGTGGGGGTATGTGATAGGAACACATAAGGAAAAAGAAAAAAGGAAATATGGTATCCCCTTAAAGGCAAAAATTCTATGCAAAATTTGTCATGGTTAAGTTCCCAACTTATTTCATATTCTGGGGATTATATATATATAATGAAAGAATGGTGTAAATAAATGGAAGGTTAATTACATGGAAAGATTTAAGTTTGTGGGATGCAAAAAGAAGATGAGGATGTTACACTTGATGCCCTAAACAAAAAAAAGGAAAATTGTTGTACATAGTTATTTAATCAATGTTAAAATATAACCTTGCACTCTATACACTTTAAGGAACTGCTGCGCCAGTTCAAAGCTTATAAACAATTGTGCTGCTATAATTGTCCCTGCAACCTTTTCCTCAAAGCCACACAGGTTTACTTCAATGGTCCCGTCTAGCACCTGTAACCGCAAGAGCCACCAAGTCTGATATAAGACTTTGTTATATTAACCGTTAAGCTTGCTTATCTAGTTCCATAGAAAGAAAATCAGGATTCCTCAAAAGGGTAACCAAGGAAAGAAGAACAAACTGACCATCCATGAAGAGAACTGTTCTTGATGAACTTCTGAGAATATCCTGATAATCTATATATAATTATGTAATCACCTGATGCTCTGCTGATTGACAATTGTTCTATATATAATTATGTAATCGCCTGATGCTCTACTGATTGACAATTGTTCTATAAAATACTATATAAGCCTATAGTAAAAATCATTCAGGGCTGTCAGCCCTTTGCTGGGCTGCAGTCTTGTCTGTGTCTTCTTGCATGTTGTGTCTGGTGTCTTTATTGTCTCTCGCCACCTTGCCTCTCCCCTTTGGGGTACCCTGACCACGCCAGGGCTGGTCCCCGGCAGAGAGGAGACCTGCCCAGTAAGTGTGACTTGCCCAGCAAGTGTGGGAGTCTGATGGCAGAGGCTATGTAATAATACCATGTTCTGATGCCTCTTCTTGTTTACGCTGGCCCCTCTTCTATGCTGTTTCTTAACCCCCTCTGCCGGCACCATCAGGTATTGTTTCCACTCCCTTACCTGTCTCTTTCTGATTATTTTCAATTTTATAACATTACCAGAGCTAACTCCCAATACTTTAGATGTGAACTGACCTTCATAGCAGACAGACAATGAAACCCTTTCCTGGGTAGTTCTGAACCAAGTGTTCAAATGGTCTAAGGATCACATTTACTTTACTTTACTTTTTTTTTTTTTTTAAATTTTGAGACAGATTTTCACTCTTGTTGCCCAGGCTAGAGTGCAGTGGCACAATCTGGGCTCACTGTAACCTCCATCTCCTGGGTTCAAGCTATTCTCCTGCCTCAGCCTCCTGAGTAGCTGGGATTACAGATATCCGCCACCACACCTGGCTAATATTTTGTATTTTTAGTAGAGATGGGGTTTCACCACGTTGGCCAGGCTGGTCTCACACTTCTGACCTCGCTATTCGCTCGCCTTGGCCTCCTAGAGATCTGGGATTACAGGCGCGATCCACCGCACCTGGCCTAGGGTCACATTTCCTTTTGTAAGGAGAAGCATCACAATATTTTGGGTACAGTTGAGTTCTTTTTTTTTTTTTTCCCCAAGTAAAATCCAGCCCACCCCATCAAACAATCACAATTAACTCACAGCTGCCCCATACTCTACTTTTCTCCTAAATTATTGTTTTAACTTAAGAGAGGTAGGGTAGAGTAATGTTAAAGGAGCCAGACTGCCTTGATTCTCACACCAGATTTTTCACTTTGTAACTTTGTCACCTTGAGCACTGGACCTCTCTGAGTCTCAGTTTCCTTATCTCCAAAATGGGCTGGGCAACAATGGTTACCTCTTTAGGTTGTATGGATTGAATTCATAAATACTCGGAAGTCCTTCACACCCCACTGCCGTGTAGCAAGTGTTCATTTGGTGTTGTCATTATGCCCTAGCTTTGTTGTTGTGTGCACATTTAATCTAGATTGCTGACAAAAATAGTTAATTGTGGATTAACATTATGTACACATTTAAGCAAATGCAACCATATGCATCTTATGAAGTTAAAATACTGTACAGTTATATTTTGCATGTGTTCTGCATATTGTAATAGCCATAGTTTTATATATTACAAAGTGCTAAATACGTATTCTCTTTATGGGTTGAATACACAGAAATATGTGCTCCATACTTGATGGGCAATTGAAATAATTTTCGAGGGAAGTTTTGATTACTGTATAATAATTTTTACCTTCCTTGCTGACTTTATATTCTAGCTTCTTTTTAAATTTTGACTAGGTCCGTGTTGAGAGGCCTTGATAAGTGCCTGGAAACCTCGACCCCACCTACCCCGGGATATCTGATTACCCCTTAGAGAGCACCCTCACATTCCACCTAGCTTATAGCTGTTGTTATACAGAGATTCTTTGAGTACCAGCCATATCAGTTACTGTGTTAGAAACCACCGACCTGGAAGAATCAGCCCCAAGTCTCCATCCTTAGAAGTGTGTGTTTGGTTTTCTGTCCTTGTGATAGTTTGCTCAGAATGATGGTTTCCATCTTCATCCATGTCCCTACAAAGAACATGAACTCATCCATTTTTATGGCTGCATAGTATTCCATGGTGTATATGTGCCACATTTTCTTAATCCAGTCTATCATTGATGGACATTTGGATTGGCTCCAAGTCTTTGCTATTGTGAATAGTGCCACAATAAACATATATGTGTATGTGTCTTTATAGTAGCGTGATTTATAATCCTTTGGGTATATACCCAGTAATGGGATCACTGAGTCAAAGGGTATTTCTAGTTCTAGATCCTTGAGAAATTGTCACACTGTCTTCCACAATGGTTGAACTAGTTTACACTCCCACCAACAGTGTAAAAGTATTCCTATTTCTCCACATTCTCTCCAGCACCTGTTTCCTTTTTAATGATCGCCATTCTAACTGGTGTGAGAAGTATGTGTTCAAAGAATTACAACACAGTATAGCCCAGCAAGCACATTACCAGCTAATCAACTCAACAGGTGCCTGGAGCTGGGGCTTCTCAGAGAAGACAGCATTGGAAATGGGTTTACAGGGTTGAAAGGAGCTCAGAGCTGGAGGACTGAGAACCCATTCTGAGGAGGAATGGCAAACAGAACACCTGAGAGTCCCAAAGGGTTCCTGAGCAAGGAGTCTCTCCAACTGGAGGATGGGTGGGAGGAGGCAGAATTTGTGGAGTTAGATGCAGGGGCCTCCTTGTCCACCCCTAGGAAGGAAGACCCAAGTCCCTCAGGTGATTGGGAGCCATTGGTAGCTTTCAGCAGAAAGAGCTCACTCTTTTTGACTCTCAATTAAGACTTCTCACATTTTATATTCCATTATCATCTAAGTATGAAAATATATTGGAGTAATTAATTAGCTCAAATATAGATTCCAGAAGGAACTTGTTTCTGTGCCCCTCTCTGGAAACGGAACTTAGGAAAGGAGTCTGAATGTGTGTGTGTGTGTGTGTAGGTGTGTGTATGTGCATGTGTTTGTGTGTATAGGTGTGTATGTGTGCAAGTGTGTATGTATAGGTGTGTAGGTGCGTGAGTGCATCTGTGTTTGTGTGTATAGGTATGTGTATATGTATTTGCAAGGGTGTGTATAGATGTGTGTGGTTTGTAGGTGTGTATGTGTGTGTAGGTGTGAGTGTGCATGTGTGGGCGTGAGTGCATGTGTGTAGATGTGTGCATAGTTATGTGTGCATGTGTGTTTGTGTGTAGATTTGTTTGTGTGTGTGTATATCGTGCGTAGGTGTGTGCATGTGTGTATAGTGTGTAGTGCATAGGTGTGTTAGGTGTGTGTGCGTGCGTGTTGGTGTGTATAGGAGTACGTGTGTGCTCATGTTTGCGTGTATAGGTTTGTGTATGTGTGCAAGATGTGAGTGCATGTGCTAGTGTGTATAGGTACTCACCTATATGTGAGTATGTGTGTTTGCAAGTGTGTTGGTGTGTATAGGTGTGTGTGCATGTGTTTGTGAGCATGGGGTTTGTACATGTGTCTTGGTATGCATATAGATGTGTGTGTGTGAATGTGCATGTGTATTGGTTTATAGAACTGTGTGTGTTGGTGTGTGTATAGGTGTGTGGGTGTGTGTGCATGTGTGTGTGTGCATGTGTTGGTGTGTATAGGTGTGTATGTATGTATGTGAGTGTGTATATGTACGTGTGTGTATAAATGTGTCAGTGCATGTGTGAATTGTGTATGATTTCATAGGAGTGTGCACATGCATGTTTAAAATATCATTAAAAGTTGATAAGGAAACGGGAAGAAATGAAATTAGTTTTCCAAGTATGGGAAACCTTGAATATTTTAGTCTTATATAATGTTTTAAAATTGATTGAATAGCAAAACTTGAGTTATCTTGGACAGTAATTGGAGTAGCTAACATTTATCGATGCTACAGTGAGACAGACTGTTCTAAATCCTTTACATGAATTAGCACATTTAATCCTCGAATCCACCTCTCAAGTAGCTACTGTTTTTACCCACACTTTACGGAAAATTCCAAAGGACATAGAGGTCAAATATCTTCTCAACAACTAGAGTGGAGGAAGCGGGACAGGAACCCAGGTGGTCTCTGTCCTGAGTCCATACTTGTAACCATTGAATTATCGGACACCCACTTCAGTGGCATTTATTCAGTAAAGTGTTTAGGGTACGGGGAAAGGGAGGTGGTGACTGGAAGTTTAGCCTGGGGATCGCCTTTTTAATATCCCTGTCTAGTCACAAATATTCAAGGCGTGTTCTAATCAACTAAGCACTTCACCATGAACTTCTCATAAGCAAGGTGAGTGGTAGTTATTTTCCCTCAAAGATGCAAGCAGCGGATAGAATTAGGAAGAAAGTTATTAGTTGCAAAAGCATTTAAGCTTTGCAGTAAGGTTACTAGTGCACCAAAGGAATCATAACTATTAAGCCCCCTAGCTGATTAACTGGTGCTATTATTTCATTTTAAAATGTTGTAATTTTTTCACAACAAGCAAAGCAATGTGTGTTCCTAGAAGACCAATGAGGAGAAATATATAAGCAAAAAGAGGAAGAACACTCATAACTCCACTATCCAGAAATTCCCAGTGTTAACTACCACTCACCTTGCTTATGAGAAGTTCATGGTGAGGTGCTTAGTAAACATCCCCATTCACCTATTCTTCCCCCTAGAATAAATTAGTAGCAGCTTTTCCTCAGAGCAGGGGAACAAGACACTTGTGTGGTAGGCAGATATGCAAGCTATGATGGCCAGAAAATGAGGTGCCCCAGTGCATGGTAATTTGTATTTTCTGCTTTTGGGAGAGCCATTTCTTCACTTTGAGGAATAAAGTGATTTTCTGTCCCATCTGCATCTGTTTTCTGACTTTGGGACCAAATGTCAAGGTCCCAAGGGGTGAGCACAACCTTCCTTTGGCTTTTCTACTTGCTGAGATAACTGGTAGGTTATTTTTTTCTCCTCCAGATTACATGCCTCTGATTCACCAGCAATAAAAATATTGAACAGTCACAAAAGAGAAATGAGGGAAAAAAGCATGTCACTGAAACGCTGGTTTCCATGGGTGAACTCCTTGAAATTCTGATAGAATCTTTTCCAAATGAAACGTGTAGTAATGTGCTCTTCAGACCATTAATTTTACTAAATAACCAAGCAATTGGATTACAGCAGTTTATTTGTAGTGATTTTGTATTGTCATTTCAGAATTATCTCTTTAATTGCTACCTCCTCAACAAGATTTAGGGTAGAATGCTGTCACTGTTTACATAATCATTTACATATTTTGTATTCATTCTCATTTGTTTTGGATCTAGGTATTGAGAGGTGACTTAATTAGATCCAACGGTTCATGGCTTGTGATCAGCAGTTAGTTTAGGGTGTGCATTCTCTCACTCTCTCTTTCTCTCTCTCTTCCCCCCCTTCCCCCGTCCTCCTCTCCCTCTCTCCCCCTTTCCCCTCTCCCTTTCCCTCTCCCTCTCCCCTTAATCATTTCCTATTCCTCCTTCCACAGATATCCACTATAATGGACTTGCTAAATCTCTTTGAATACAATGACATCCTCCAATTTTTTTTTTTCATTTTGTGGCGTGCATGTATGTGTGAATGTTTGTATTTTTAATTTACGTGAATGGTATTCTTCTATAGATTTTATTCTGTTACTTAGCGCTTTCACTTCACACTCTTTCTAACATCTGACCATGCTACTCACTCTATTTAATCTAGTTCATTGTTTATTGCTGCTTTTACCCCATTTTATCTCCATCTTTCTAGTAATGGATGACTGACCTGTCTTGCACTCATGTGTCCATAAAGAACATCATGGATGAAAACCCTTGTTCATGGCCCTTCAAAGACTTGTGGGGGAACTTTTTGGGATGCTCATATTCAGAAGAAGGCAGACAGTTATTTTTCATTTAACTCTCAGGCGATCAGATCTTGCTCTGTTGCCCAGGCTGGAGTGCAGTGGTACAGTCACGGCTCACTACAGCCTCAACCTGATGGTCTCAAGTTATGCTTCCACCTCAGCCCCTGAGTAGCTGGGACTGCAGATGTACACTACCATGTCTGGGAAATTTTATAATTTTTGGTAGAGAAAGGGTTTCACTGTGTTGCCTAGAGTGGTTTTGAGTTCCTGGCCTCAAGTGATCCTCCTGCTTCAGCTTCCCAAAGTGTTGGGATTATAGGCGTGAGTTAGCATGCCCTGCCTGTATTTTTAAAATTATTAAACATTTTAACTTCAAGATAATTGTACATTCACATGCAATTATAAGAAATTATAATTATAACAATATTACAACCAAGATATTGACATTGATACAATCAAGATACTGAAGCTTCTGGAATTCCTCATGGTGCTTTTTTGTAACAAACCCACTTCCTTCCTGCATGATCTCACCCCCTGCCTAACCTCAGGCAAACTGTAATCTCTTCCCCGTTTCTATATTTTTGTCATTTCAAGAATGTTGTATACATTGAATCATACAATATGTAACCTTTTGGAATCTTCTTTTTCACTCAGCTTTCACTGGAGATTTATCTAAGTTGTTGCATGTATCAGTAGCTTATTCTATGTGATAACTGAGAAGTATTCCACCATATGGTGTGCCACTTTGTGTAACCATTCACCAGTTGAAGGACATCTGGTTTATGTCCAGTTTTTGACTATTGAAAAATAAAGGTGCTATAAACGTTAATGTACAGGTCTTTGTGTGAACATAACTTTTCATTTCCCTGGGGTAAATGCCAGAAGTTCAACTGCTAGGTTGCATGGTGATTGCATGTTCCAGTTGTAAAGAAACTGTTTGACACTGAGTGGCTGTGGCATTTTACATTCCCACCAGTAATGTGTGAGTGATCATTTCTCTGGATGCTCACCAGGATCTGATGTTGCCATGATTTTGTGATTTTAGCTATTCTCATAGATGTGTGGTGGTGTCTTACTGGAATATAAATTTGCATTTCCCTAATGAGCTATAATGGTGTACATCTTTTCATGTGCTTACTTGCTATCTCTTTATCTTCTTTGGTGAAATGTCTCTTGATGTTGTTTGCTCATGTTCTCTTTGGGTTGTTCACTTTTTTTGTTGTTGGGTTTTGACAGTTCTTTATATAGTTTGAATATTAGTATGCTGTGAGGTATGTGGTTTGCAAATATTTTCTCTTCCTCTGAGTTTGTCTTTTTGTCTTCTTGACAGGGCCATTCACAGAGCAAAAGTTTCTAATTTTGATGAAGTCCAATTTATCTTTCTGAATAAAAATGGAGGATGCTTTTGGTTTCAGGTCTAAGAACTCTTTGTCTTGCCTTAGATCCCAAAGATAGAAAGATAATCTCTTATTTTTCCTGTAAGTTTTACACTTTTACATTAGACTCCATGATCCATTTTGAGTTAATTTTTGTATAAGGGGTGAAGTTTATACAAAAAAGTTTAGCTTTATCATCCATTGCTACAGGTTTGCCTGTTGCTCCGGTTGTTCTAGCACCATGTATACAAGAGGCTTTCTCCACTGAATTGCTTTTGCATCTTTATCAAAACTCATTTGGGCTTAGATATATGAGTTTATTTCTGCACTCTCTACTCTGTTCCATCAATCTATGTGTCTTTCTCCCTTACAGTACCACACTGTCTGATTACTGCAGCTATATAATAGGTCAAGTAGTGTTATTCCTCCCACTGTTGTTTTAGCTATATTCTAGCTCCTTTGCCTGTCATATAAATTTTAGAATATTATTGTTTATGTCTACAAAATTTTTAAAGGGATTTTGCTAAACCTGTATGTCAGCCTGGTGGGAAATGACCTCTTTACTATGTTGAGTCTTTCAATCCATGAATATAATATGTCTCTCTACTTATTTAGATCTTCTTTGACTTCTTTCATCAGAATTGTGTGGTTTTCATTATACAAGTCCTATAAATGTTTGTTTAGATTTATACCTAAGCATTTTATTTCTTTTGAATGATTATAAATGGTATTTTAAATATTGATGTCTATGTGTTCATTGCTAGCATACAGGACTTTAGTGGAGTTTTGCAAATAGTTCTTGTATCTTACAACCTTGCTGAACTTTTTAGTTCTAGGTTTTGTGTGTGTGTGTGTATGTGTGTATGTATGAGTGTGTGTGGGTGTGTGTGTGGGTGTAGATTCCTTGACTTTTTTTGTATTATATTATGAAACTCTGAGTGTTAACTTTCTACGTTAGATTGCTTTTGCTGACACTGCTCCAGGAGAAGGGAGTGGGTACTGCCTGGTTACTGCCAGGTAGGGTGAAACTCAGGTCTCCCACTAGGCTTCCATGGTCACATGCTGGGGGAGCTCCTTCCCACTGTGCAGTGGGAGTAGAATTCTGGCTTCCTCAGTGGTCTCCACTGACACTTCATGTGGCGAGGTTAGGCATTGTTACTAGCCATTAGGGACAACAGTCTCAGTTTCCTCTTTGACTTCTTTGACTCCACCATGGGTTGACACCACCAGGGGTTGGGGCCCTTTGGTACAGCCTTGTGAGGTGGACACCTAGGCTCCTGCTTGGCCTTTGTTGTTGGTGGTGGTGGGCCACATTTTGTTTTGGTGGGGTTTGGCTGGAGTTGAGTGGTTGTTGTCTGAAAGTTTGCCTTGCTAGGCTGCCTTCACCTGACCCCATGGTTAGAGAGAAAATAGGCTTTTGGTGGGGTCTGTTTTTGGTCTGAGCCCACTGGTATTTCTGGATTGTTATCTTTTCCAGCTCCATATCTTGGATATGGGAGGCAGAAAGAAAACCTAGGGGTCTCAGTCCCAGGTTCTTCTTCGAGTCCAAGATCCCTAATCTCCTCTCTCCACCTGGCAGCATCATCTTACGTTTGGGGGGTATGTGTGTGTGTGTGTGTGTATGTGTGTATGTATGAGTGTGTGTGGGTGTGTGTGTGGGTGTAGATTCCTTGACATTTTTGTATTATCTTATGAAACCCTGGGTGTTAACCTTCTATGTTAGATGGCTTTTGCTGACACTGCTCCAGGAGAAGAAGGGAGTGGGTATTGCCTTGTTACTGCCAGATGGGGTGAAACCCAAGTTTCCCACGAGGCTTCCATGGTCACCTGCCGGGGGAGCTCCTTCCCACTGTGCAGTGGGAGTAGAATTCTGGCTTCCTCAGTGTCTCCATAGACACTGCATGTGGCGGGGTTAGGCCTTGTTACTAGCCATTAGGGACAAAAGTCTAAGTTTTCTCTTTGGCGTCTTTGACCCCACCATGGTTGACACCACCAGGCGTGGGGGTCCCCTTGGTATAGCCTTGTGAGGTGGACACCTAGGTCTCTGCTTGGCCCTTGCTGGTGGTGGTGGTGGTGGGGCACATTTTGTTTCTGTGGGATTTGGCTGGAGTTGTGCGGTTGTTGTCTGAAAGTTTGTCTTGCTAGGCTGCCTTCCCCTGGTCACTTGGCTAGAGAGAAAGTAGGCTTTTGTGGGGGGCTGTTTTTGGTCTGAGTCCATTGGTGTTTCTGGAATGTCACCTTTTCCAGCTCCATATCTTGGATATGGGAGGCAGAAAGAAAACCTAGGGGTCTCAGTCCCAGGTTCTTCTTCGAGTCCCAAGATCCCTAATCTCCTCTCTCCACCTGGCAGCATCATCTTACGTTTGGGGGGTATGTGTGTGTGTGTGTGTGTGTGTGTGTGTGTGATGTCCAGAGCTTTTAGTTATACTTAGCAGGAAGAATTGAGAAACATACTTCTACTCCTTTTTGCAAGTGGAGGCAGAGAGCTGGATTTTGAGCCCCATGGTTTAGCAACCAGGCCTTTGTATTTAATCCTTGTGCTCTCAATTCCCCTGAAAGGAGACAGATGCTGTCCTGAAGTGGCCAGGGAGGCTTTGGTGGCATTAGTGGGACCTGAGCTCATCAGAAGACTTTACAGGTTTTGAAAAGCCAGAGAAGAAGGGAAATTTTTCTTCCTGAAATAGCCTAAGTAGAGGGGAGGGCGTAGAAGTGAGTCGCGTGTTTGAAAGAACAGGAGAGAATTTGGCCCACAGCCATCAAGGCTTGTGTGGGGAACAAGCACCGTGATGGTGAAGCGCCTTGCTTCAGAGATGAAGAGCCTAAGGTGGGAGTCACTCCTCTCCCTCCCTCTGGTCATCCCTCCCATCGTCTTATCCCTCCCCTCTACTCTTCCCTGTGCCCTTCCCTCTGCCTGCCTGCCTTCCTGCCTTCCTGCCTTCCTGCGTGCCTTCCTTCCTTTCTTCCTTCCTTCCTTCCTCTCTCCCTCCTTGCCTCCCTCCCTTTTTCCCCCTCAACATTTTCCAGATTAATTGAACCACAAAAATTTCTATCATGGAATAATAAATAATATTCTGAGGAACAAACTTAGGGAAACCTCTTCATAAAACAAATAGTTGCCATGGAGAATTTGGGCCTTTACTGGTAGCTTAGGCTGAGTGACACACATTTTACATGCTCCCTTTTTCCCCTAAAATAGCATTTTACTTTATTTTATTTTGCAAAAGTAATAAATGTTATTCAGAAACTCTTTTAAATTACAATTAAGGGCTGGCCGCGGTAGCTCACACGTGTAATCACAGCACTTTGGGAGGCTGAGGTGGGCAGATCACTTGAAGTCAGGAGTTCAAGACCAGCCTGGCCAACATGGTGAAACCCCATCTCTACTAAAAATACAAAAATTAACTGTGCGTAGTACTGGGCACCTGAAATCTCAGCTATTCAGGAGGCTGAGGCAGAACTGCTTGAACCCAGGCAGCAGAGGTTGTAGTGAGCTGAGATCTCATCACTGTACTCCAGCCTGGGCAACAGAGTGAGACTGTCTCCAAAAAACAAAACAAAACAAAAATTACAATTAAGGAAAAGACTAAGAATCACCATAATCCAACCTCTTAGAAAAAAATCATTCTTAGCATTTTGATCTGTATCACATGAGTGTTTCCTCATATGAATATGTGTTTGTGTGTGTGTGTAAATTTTCTTATTCTAGTCTCTTTTAATAAGTGCCTATAGTAGATCTACCCTATTAAAATTTTAGATGTGCAACACATTATTATTGACTACAGTACAATGTTATAAGGCAGATCTCTAGAACTTATTCATCTTCCATCCTGGCCAACATGGTGAAACCCCATCTCTACTAAAAAATACAAAAATTAGCTGGGCATGGTGGTGTGTGCCTGTAATCCCAGGTACTTGGGAGGCTGAGGCAGGAGAATCACTTGAACCTGGGAGGCGAAGGTTGCAGTGAGCTGAGATCATGTGACTGCACTCCAGTCTGGGCGACAAGAGTGAGAATCCATCTCAAAAAAAAAAAAAAAGTATTCATCTGACTCAATTAAAACTTTATGATGTTGATTAAGTAACTCTTCAGTTTCTCTCCCCTCAAATCCCTGACAACCACTATTCTACTCTCGGATTCTATGAATTGGATTATTTTAGATATCCTACATAAGTGGAGTCATGGAGTATTTGTCCTGTTGTGACTGGCTAATTTCACTCAGCATGATGTCTTCAAGGTTCATCCATGTTGTTACCCTGCAGAATTTCCTTCTTTTTAAAGGGTAAATTGTATTCCATGGTTTCCCATATTTTCTTTCATTCATCTGTCCTTGGACATTTGGTTGTTATACCTCTTGGCTACTGTGAATGAACCTCCTTCCTTCTTTTTTTTTTTTTTTACTGGGGAGCCTATCTTATTTAGAGAAATAAATTTTATTTTGATCCCGGTGAGGCCAAATCAGCTATAGTGAATTCTGCATAGAGGAGAGAGTGACAGAGATGTTTCCTTCCCATTTATCTTGAATCCCTTTAAGACTTCATTTATACTCCTTTAATGGTTGTTGTGAAAATTAAATGCAAACGGGTAGGATATCCAGGACCATGACTACACACAATTGGTGCCCAGGTTTCCTGGATGACAGAAACTTCCCATTCCTATGCCCCATTTCTTTCATCCCCCTGCAACTCCTCCTCCTTCTCTTCCTTCTCCTCTTCCTCCTCCTCTTCCTTCCTCTGCTTCCTCCTCCTTCTTCTTTCTTCTTCTTTTGAAACAGAGTTACCCAGCCAGGTAGAGTGGTTCATGCCTATAATCCCAGCACTTTGAGAGGCTGAGGTGGGCGGGTCAACTGAGGTCAGGAGTTTGAGACCAGTCTGGCCAACATGGTGAAACCCCATCTCTACTAAAAATACAAAATTAGCCGGGCGTGGTGGTGCACACCTGTAATCCCAGTTACTCAGGAGGCTGAGGCAGGAGAATCGCTTGAACCTGGGAGGTGGAGGTTGCAGTGAGCTGAGATCACACCATTGCACTCCAGCCTGGGTGACAAGAGCAAAACTCCATCTCAAAAAAAAAAAAAAAAAACCAAAAAAAGAAAAAGAAAAGAAACAGTTCCCCGGGCTGGAGTGTAGTGGCATGATCATCATAGCTCACTGTAACCTTGAAATCTTCAGTTCAAGTAATTGTCATGCCTCAGCCTCCTGAGTAGCTAGGACTACAGGCATGCACCACCATGCCTAACTCCATTTTTATTTTTTATTTTTATTTTTGTAGAGATGGGTATCACTGTGCTGCCCAGGCTGGTCTCGAACTCCTGGGCTCACAAAATCTTCTCACCTCTGCCTCCCAAAGTGCTGGAATTATAGGCATGAGCCTCCATGCACCGCCCCTCTGCTGCATTTTTTACCACGTAATGATGTGTGGTTTGCCTCAGCTCTCTGGTTCCAGCTACCCTCAGGGAAATCTGTGCAGGGCTTGCTTTTTTAATGCTTGGATTCAGTCAATGAGATTATAGTAGACTCCATAGATGTCTTCACTTGAAGTTTTAAAAGATTCATGAAGATTAAATTTGGACATGTCTAGGATAAATGTCACATTATAGTAAATAATGGAAGTCTAGACTTCTGAGGCAAAAGCCATACACTTGTATAAAATTAGACCTGTAGGATCTGTAGAAAACAGTCAATTTAATCCCTTGGGTTTGACTTTTCTTGTTTTGTTGATTTTTAATAGGAATATTAGTATATATTCATCATAACAATTTAGATGACACAAATATATATGTCAAAAGTTAGTAATCTGCTGCACCATCTCTGTAATCTTTAATTCCTCCCCTCTGAGGTATCTGATGTTAACATTTTGTTTTTAACCAGTCTTTTTTTATATACTCATAATTCATGTGCATATGTGGTTAGTTTTATTTTAAATGAAAGCTATGTCATACTTATATGACAGCAAAACTAATTTTCTGTACTTCATGCATCGTAAACATTCTTGTGAGTCCTTTGCATTAATTTAAATTTTAACTTTATTTCTATCAAACCAATATACATAGTTTTAAAAATCAAGTAGTGTCGCTAGACTTATAATGAAAATGAGAAGTTATTTGCTCCATTCCTTCCCAGCTCTTTGATTCTGTCTCCCCAAAGAGATTTACTTTGAATTCTTTACATTGTTTCTTCTAGTATTCTCACCAAATTTCTTTTCATTTTTTTGAGACTGTCTCCCAGGCTGGAGCAGTGGCACAATCTCGGCTCACTGCAACCTCCGTGTCTCAGGTTCAAGCCTTTCTCCTGCCTCAGCCTCCCAAGCAGCTGGGATTACAGGCATGGTCCACCATGCCTGGCTAATTTTTTGTATTTTTAGTAGAGACTGTGTTTCACCATGTTGACCAGGGTGGTCTTGAACTCCTGACCTCAGGTGATCTGCCTGCCTTGGCCTCCCAAAGTGCTAGGATTACAGGCGTGAGCCACTGTGCCTAGTCTATCACTAGATTTCTAAGCAATATATTTCTATTTCTTGATTCATCTCTTTTAGAATATCATCCAATGTTGTACTAACTAGAGGATTTAGCTCATTTATCCAGCCACACACACACACACACACACACACACACGTGTTAATCGGTTAAATCAAAGATCAGCATATGCATTATTATGACTATGTAAATAATATTCACAGCAAAGTCATAAGATATATTAAGATTACATTTTCTTGTTTGAACCTCTTTTTTTCATTTGTAGTTAATAATTACCTTTGTAAACATTTTAATGATATCTATGGGTTATAATTTTTACATAATAAAATATATCCACTTAAAGTGCACAGCTGTCTGAATTTTAGGACTAGTATATACTTGCAGATAATCATTATCCCAATCAAGGTATAGAATTTTTCCATAGTCGCAAAACATTCCTTTGTGTCTCTTATTAGCTAATTCTGTCTACCCACTGTCCCATACAACCAGTAATCTGATTTTTATCACCATAAATTATTTTTGTCTGTTCTAGACTTCATGTAAATGGAATCATATAGCATATTTTTATCATAACTTTCACTCAGCATAATGATTTTGAGCTTCAGTTATGCTATTGGGATTGTTGGTTTTCACTGCATGTATGAGATTCCATTGCATAAATGTACAAGGTGTTCATTCATCCACCTGTTGATGAACACAGTAAAAACAAGGCCGGGTGTGGTGGCTCACACCTGTAATCCCAGGACTTTGGGAAGCTGAGGCTGGTGGATCACAAGATCAGGAGATCGAGACCACCCTGGCCAACGTGGTGAAACACAGTCTCTACTAAAAATGCAAAAAGAATTAGCTGGCTGTGGTGGTGCACGCCTGTAATCCCAGCTACTCAGGAGGCAGAAGCAGGAGAATCACTTGAACTCAGGAGGCAGAGGTTGCAGTGAGCTGACATCATGCCACTGCACTCCAGCCTGGTGACAGCAAGACTCCATCTCAAAAAAACAAACAAACTGTTTTTTTCCCCCAGTTTTAGGCTATTATGGTAAAGCTGATATGAACATTTGCCTTGAAGTCTTTGTGTAGACCTATGTTTTCATTTCTTTCAGGTAAATATCTAGAAAAGGAGTTGCTGGGTAATTTGGCATGTAGGTGTTTAACTGTTTTCCAAAGGGGTTATACCATTTCATTCCCTCCAGTAATGTAAGACAGTTTTAGTTGCTCATCAATCCTTGGTGTTGTCAGTCTTTCAAATTTTAACCATTTTAGTGTATTCTAGTTTGGTCATGGTTCATTGTGCATGTGTCTAATTAATAACTTTATCTGGTATATTCTAGTGTGGTCATGGCTCATTGTGTGTGTGTCTAATTAATAACTTTACCTTATTTTCACTTTTTCATACTCTAGCAGTTTTTGGTTTTGAGAAAAATTGAGCAGAAAGTACAGGGAGTCCTCATATGCCCCCAACCCACTTTACCCTATTATTAACATCTTGAATTAGGCCAGAGCGTTTGTTATAATTGATGAGCCAGTATTAGCACATTATTATTAACTAAAGCCCTTAGTTTACATTAGGGTCCACTCTTTGTGTTGTACATTCTGTGGGTTTTGACAAATTAATGACATGTATCCACCATCACAGAGGTCTACAGAATCATTTCACTGCCCTACAAATCCTATTTTCCACTTGTTCCTCCCTTTCTTCCCCTTCTCCTTCCAATCTTTGGCTGCCACTGACCTTTTCACCGTCTTCATAGTTTTTCCTTTCTATAAAGTCATATAGTGGGAATCATACAATACCTGTCTTTCAAGATTGGCTTCATTCACTTAGAAATGTGCAGTTAAATGGTTTGATAACTTATTTCTTTTTAGCACTGAATACTAGTCCATTGTCTGGATGTACCATAGTTTACGTGTTCACCTATTGAGGGACACGCAGTTGCTTCCAGGCCTGGAGAGTTGTGAATTAAGCTGCACCAAATGTCTGTGTGTATTTGTTTGGTGGGGACAGAGGCCGGCTGCCAGCATTCTGGGAGATGAGCTTGGGGAAGGAGGGAGCTTTTGTTCAATCACTTATTTTCTCTAAAGTGCTTCAATCTCCTCTCCACTGCATACAGTAATCTTAGAGAGCAAACCTCTGTGCTTGCTTCAGGACAGGAGGGGAATCTGAGGATCTGAAGAGTCCTTTTAAAGACTGATCCAGCCCTGGCTTTAGCCTCCCTTTTTGGTTTCTAAAACTATGACTTTATGCAATCAACTTTGCACTTGATGGAGTAAAAGCATGTCATGCCAAGGTGTTGAAAGGCCAAGATGACAATAAACACATTTACATACAAATATAATGTGCGGTGAAGATGTAGAGCTAAAGGTGGGTCCTACCTTCCAGACTCTTGTATGTTGTCCCTATGTTGAGGTTGTCAGAATATTACAGGGAGCAAAGCTAGAGGCTGTGGTGTGGCTGTTAAATGAAAAGCTGTGCGGGAGGGTCCTGATTACAGTCATCACAGACAAGGATGTGTTCTCCACCTGTGATTTTGTTTCAACCTCTACATTATCTTGCAGAAAAGTGCTAAACTGTAGTTCTCACGATATCCAAGCTGTTGTTTTTTAGTAGATTTCCTGATTGCATTGTAACATTCGTTTCTCTGGACTCAATCCATTGTTCCTTGTAGCATCCTCAAAAGCAAGGGATTCTGGATACAGAAGGAGCTGAACATCCATTGAGCCCTTCAAGTGGGTCTTGCCCCTGTGATTGTCTGTTGATGTCTCTCAGGGCAGTGAATGGACAGCAAGAGGGGACAGTGATGAGTTCAATGCAGTGATGTATACAATAAACTGCAGCGGATGGAGGCAGGGCTGCAGCTCTCTAAGGGATGGTCTGTTCCTGAGAGGCTAAGGTCAGAAAGAGAGTGGGGCAGGGAGGCACCCGAGCTCCCCAGGCCGGCCCCTAGCTTGCTTTTGGGTGTGATTAGACTAGATGACCTCTGTAGTTCTTTCTAGCCGTAAGGATGTAGAATACTAAAACTGAAGCCCAAACTCTTCCCCCTGATATTTGAAGCCACTTATAACCTGGTTACTTCTTAGTTAACTTTCATGCTCCTTCTTATTCCCAACATCTTCTCCCTAGTGAGCATATCTTTCTCCCCTTAAATCCCCGTCTGCCCACTCCCACTGCATATATATTGTGATTTGTTTTCTTATCCAAATTCTGCTAGGATTTACTTTCTTTTTCTTTTTCTTTCTTTTTTTTTTTTTTTAAAGACAGGTTCTCTCTCAATCACCCAGACTGGAGAACAGTGATATGATCATAGCTCACTGCAGCCTTGAACTCTTGGGCTTGAGTGCTCCCCCTGCCTCAGCCTCCTGAGTAGCTGGGACTACAGGTGGTGCTCACCACTCCACCTAGCTAATTTATTTTATTTTATTTTATTCTCTTCCACTCTATTTTCTAGAGATGAAGTCTCACTATGTTGCTTAGGCTGGTCTTGAAGTCTTGGCCTCAAGTGAACCTCCCACCTTGGCTTCCCCTCCGAAAGTCCTGGGATTCCAGGTGTGAACCACTGCCCCTGACCCTTTGCTCTTTTTATCTTACCAGTGGAGATTTCCCTGTGACCTCACATCCTCCAAACCTCCCTTCTTTGAGTTCCTATTGGACGCACTTCCTGCACTGTACAATGTAGCAACTTGTAAAATGCCATTTTTAGGGTGGGAGGCAGAGGACGCTTCAGAGGGTGCACCTAGGGATCAGTGAGTGAGGGACAGGAGGACCAGGATTGCCACATGATCCTCAGGATTCCACTTGAGTACTTGGTGATTCATTATCTTATGATACAACCAAATATATCTTATGATATAACCAAATATATAACCAATATATTGATATAATCAAGTATAACCATGACATATCTTACGATATAAAGAAACAAACAGAAGGTAGGAGAAGGTGTACCGAAGGTGCAGCCTTTCCTTGGAAAGTGTGCAGTGGTTTCAGTGTTCAGAGATCGGCACAGACTCTTCGAATCTATGCACGGCCATTCTCACAGTGATTTTTGTGTATATAAAATATTTGCCATGAAACTGGGCAATGGAGTTGAGAATAGATACTTTAAGGAGGGTAGTGCATCTTATTTTAAAAAAAAGGTTTTGGACTATTGAGTGTGACCTTAAAAAGCCAAGACATGGCCCATCATCATGTAGTGGCCATCATTCAGAATTGGGAATGATTCTGACCCTGTACGTGCTCCAGGAAAATAAAGCGATGTGACAGTAGCTTGAAGAGATGTGCTTCCAACTACCTGAAAGTTTCTCCAGTAGGCTGCAAGCATATGAGAGCAAACCCTGTTTCTGTCTCTCTCCCCAGCCCTGGCACACAGGAGGCTCTCATTCAGTTTGTTGAATGAGTGAGTGAATGACCCAAGCCCTAACACACCATGCAAAGGCTGCTTGTTGTCAGTCCAGCTAACCTGATCCCTCTGTGCTGAATGAAGGTCCATTTCTCTGGTTGATGGGCAGTGTCACCACTTAACCAAGGTCTCACTGAACTCACTACAGGCTTCCTGGTTTGCAGACTTTGTTGCTAAGATTCACATCCCTCCTTGAAATACCTGCTCCCAAATCTTTCTCTCCCATTTAACAAGTGATTATTTTAGATGAGGGGAAGGGGATCAGAGACTGTTTATGAGCAGAAACTGGAAATTCAGGGAGATAGCCATGCAGAATCTGGGGAATTAGACTTCCAGGCAGGGGAATAGGAATGTCACGGCCCTGAAAGGGCAACAACTTTGGACCCAATTGGAGAATAGCAAGAGGACCTGTGGCTGGAGCAGAGGGAGAGAGTTGAGTGGCAGAACAACTGATAGGGCCAGATCGTAGTGGGCCTTTACAGGCCATTGGAAGGAGCCTAGATTATATTCTAATGGCAGAATATGACCTTTCAAGGTCTTTGTCTCTTCTGATGGCCCTTCAGGGTCATTGTCTGATTTAGTGGTTTTCTCACATATTTGAGCCTTACAGAAGTCTAGGGCAAATAAGTCAGGTGTATTTATTCCCATTTTAGAGATGAAGAATATGAAAATATGAAACTCCAAGAGTTTGGAGGACTGGGACCCAGACCTTTGGACTGCTCATGTATTGAGTGTGTCTTTTTTTTTTTTTTTGAGAGAGAGAGTCTCGCTCTGTCACCAGGCTGAAGTGCAGTGGCATGATCTCAGCTCCCCACAACCTCCGACTCCCTGGTTCAAGCAATTCTCCTACCTCAGCCTCCCAAGTAGCTGGGATTATAGGCACGCATCACTGTGCCCAGCTAATTTTTTGTATTTTTAGTAAAGACATAGTTTCACCATGCTGGCCAGGATGGTCTCGATCTCCTGATCTCGTGATCTACCCATCTCGGCCTCCCAAAGTGCTGAGATTACAGGCATGAGCCACCACGCCTGGCTGAGTGTCTTCTCTTTGTGCTGCCTCATGCTTGGGTTGAAATGTGAAATGTTGTCAGACTTGGTATCCCTGCGAGGCCCCTGAAGGCTGACCTGCAGTAAGTCAGTAGTTCCTGCTGTGATAATTACACAGGAACTGAGTGTGACAGAGAAACCATGTGTTTTGGGTATTGGTTTCATCACTGGAGTGTCATGTTTAGTTGTGGCTGCCACACTTTGGGAGAAGATGGGGAAATTGGAGAGGTACCAGGGAGGAGCAAAAAATAGATGAAAGTGTTCCTGTGGGAGGAGGTCAATGGAATCAAGAGGTTTGTATTTCTTTTTCCCTGAGAAGCAGCATTGAGTGGTGAGGCAACAGTGATCCTCAAATAACTGAGGTTTCTGACTGCTTCTGCCTTATCTCCAAGAAAGACTGGACTGGAGGTCAGCTTCAAGCACAGTGATAGAGAGCACCCAGTTACAATGCACTTATTAACAGTGAGCATCCTTATATCCCTGAGCAGACCACTCAAGGTGGCTGTCGACACTCAGCTCTGAGGGTTGCATGAAAACTAAAGAGTTATTCTTTTTATTTTTTATTTTTTGAGACAGCATCTCACTTTATTGCCAGGCTGCAGTGCAGTAGCACAGCCATGGCTCACTGCAGCCTCAACTTCCTGGGCTCGAACAATCCTTCCACCTTGGCTTCCCCAGTAGCTGGGACCACAGGCATGCACCATCATGCCCAGCTAATTTTTATTTTTTTGGTAGAGATTAGGTCTCTCTATGTTGCCCAAGCTGGTCTCAAACTCCTGGGCTCAAGCCATCCTCCCATCTCTGCCTCTCAAAGTGCTGGGATTACAAGCATGAGCCACCTTTCCCAGTCAGGAGTTATTCTTTTTAAAAGGTAGGCACAGTCCTTTATGAGGGATGCCCTGCCCCTTTTGCAGTTGTTTGACTCTCTGAGGCCGTGGTTCACAGAGTTCAAAGCCTGTACAGAAAGGATATTCCCCGAGTCTGGCACCACCTGGCTTTGGTCAGAGGGATCACTTGAGCTACTCCAGTCCTCTCAGCAGCTCCTGGGGAATTCGGATGGGGGCTGAGGCATGTTGGCGAGGTTCAGGGTACACTGGCATTCGCTCACAGTAGGTTTTTCTTTGCCTCTTGAAAAGTGACTTTGAGTCCATCCTGGATGAGAACAATTGTTTTGCATATTGCTGAGTAATTTCTTTGCAGGTCTTTGTGTCCTAGCATTGTCCTTTCTCACCTGTCTTTATTCTGTTTCAAGCTGCACAGCATGGAGTGTGCAGTGATTCACTGGGGAGAGAAGAAAATAAAACCAAAAAGCCCATCTGCTTTGTCAGGAGACACCTTCAAATACAGATGTTCCCACATCCCCCTTCGGCAGCCGTTTTCAGCCATACCTCTGTGCTCAAGCCATCCTCCCGCCTCTGCCCAAAAGTCATTATCCTGTTATCTCACCCATTGTCCTGTAAGCGGTGGTACAACAGGAAGAGACCGCGGGGTGGGAGGTTGCTGGAATCATCCATCCCATAGCTTAGTGGTGTGGGAACTGAGGAACTCTTGTCCCCTCTCCAGCTGGGGCTGCACATCCTTTTTCTGCTGTCACATGCCATCCATGTGACACTCCTTCCAGACAGACCCCCAGAGCAGCCTGGCCGACCTCTCACTCCCAGGCTGAGTGTCACTGAGAGTCTTGACTTTCTCACTTTGCTGGTGCTTTACAACCTTGAAGCTAGAGTCTGGTGTAGCTGTTCTTCCTGCCAGCCCATTGGCTTTCACTTCTCTCTGCTGTGGGGGAAGGTGGAGGGGGCAGCATCTCAGGGTTCTCCAAGAGGAAGTCTCTCCATGCATGAGCCTGGCATTTTGAAATCATCATGGTGGCTGAGATTCTGCCCATGTTCAGTGGGACTTGGGTGGCAGCACAAGCAGATGAGACTTTATTTTGTTTCATTCTTTGTTCAGTTGTTCACTCATTCGTTCATTTGGCAGATGCCATATACTGTGCTGGGAGAGAGGACACAACAGTGACCCAGACAGACAAAGTCTCTGTTTTGATGGGGCTTATGTTGGAGAGTGGAGGGTCAGGGACAGTGGATGATCAACAAGATAATTTTGGAAGCTGATAGGAGCTGTGAGGAACATGAGAGGTTGATGTGAGGTGTGGTGGAGCAGGAGGGTTTGGGGGCTTGGGAGGCCTTCTCATAAATGGCATAGTGAAAGCCTGGATATACCAGCCCCATGGCTGCCCAGGTCTGGCCAGAAATCCAGTTGTGTTGGATGGCACCATTGAGAATTGTCGTTTCCTGGGACTTCCCACCCACTTTTCTTGAGAAACTCAAAACTGCCCTTTTAAATTGCTTGTTTGTTTTAGTAAATGTAATCAATAAAGCATTAAGTGAAAAACTGTTCACACTTCACCAGTGGAAAGAGGTTAGATACAGTTGTATTCATTCACCAATGGCTTGTTGAGTACCCTCTAAGCCCATGGCGCAGTGCAGGAACTCTTGGATTCAAAGAACTCCGGTCTAGGGGAGGGTGGAGGTATCAGGATTCCTTTAGGAGAGAAGAGACCCACGGGATCTTCCTGGGAGGAAAGAGGCCCCCTGCCTTTCAGATCTATCTGTTTATGGCTCTGCAAATTTCAGTAGTTGCTAAAAATGAGGCCTACAGATTTTAATGTGGCAAAACGGATTTTATTTATGAATGTTACGCCAAGTTGAGGTTAGGAATAATGATCTGCAGTGCTAAACAGGAGTTTTAATCTTTAATGATTAATTCTTTTCTTCCTTCCTTTCTAAAAAAAAATGTGATTACTGATAAAACCCAATGTTTCACTTTATATTTAAATGATACTCCATTCAGGATTTTATTAGTAACAATTCAGTACTTAAATTGCATATTTCAGTTATAATAGACAATTCACTAGGCTTGCAAGAAAACTATCCTATTTAAAGTAGGAGAAATCTCCCTCTTGATTACTGTGGAATTTTTTTCATCTATACATTTTAAACACTTTCCAAACAGTCCTTGCAGTTTTTCTTTTGTAATTGTGGCAATATACAGATAACACACAATTCAGCATCTTAGCCATTTTTAAGTATCCAGTGGCATTAAGTACATTTCACATTGTTATATGATCCTTACTAAAGTCTGTCTGCAGAGCTCTTATCATGTTGTAAAACATCCTTGGAGTTTTTACAGTTTCTCTTGCTAATAGATATGTTTTATTTAGTTAAGGCACGATACCAGGTGTTTTACACATAATCTGATTTACACATAACCTGATTGAATGAATTATCACTGTAATCCTATAGGAGGCATATTATATATATGGTTTTTGTTTTGTTTTGCTGAGACAGTATTTTGCTGTCACCTAGGCTGGCGTGCAGTGGCACGATCATAGCTAACTGCAGCCATGACCTCCTGGGCTCAAGTGATCCTCCCACCTCAGTCTCCTGAGGAGCTGAGACTACAGGTGTGCACCACCACACCAGGCTAATTTTTGTATTTATTGTAGCGATGGGGTCTCACTCTTCCCCGGGCTGACCTCAGACTCCTGAGATCAAGCGATTCTCCCACCTCAGTCTCCCAAAGTGCTGGGATTGCAGATGTGAGCCACTGTGACTGGCCTTATGTGCAGTTTTTACCAATGAGAAAACAGACTGAGAGGAGCTGAATAACTTGTTTAAAGTTATACAACCAACAGATGTCAGAATGGGCATTTGGGCCTAGCTTCCTCCAAAGCTAAGGCTTTTTCTGTTGTTCCACGGTGATTTTCAGTTAGAAGTTTTGATTCTGGCATCTTGCCTTCTGTCAGTAAATGTTTTCAGCACAGAACAGAATACTGTTCACATTTTCTCCAAATGTTGGACATGCTTCCTGTGTACCTCAGTGTTCTTGCTCAGTAAATCCGAGGAGCCACTTCATACCAACAGAATAGGCATTTGTAAAAGCAGCTAAGAATTAAAACCATACTTTCTTTTTTCTTTTTTAGAGACAGTCTCTCTGTCATCCAGGCTGGAGTGCATTGGCGTGATCTCAGCTCACTGCAAAGTCCACCTCAAGCCATTCTTGTGCCCCAGCCTCCCAAGTAGCTGGGATTATAGACGTGTACCACCGTGTCCAGCTAATTTTTGTATTTTTGGTAGAGATGAGGTTTCACCATGTTGGCCAGGTCAGTCTCCAACTCCTCACCTCATATGATCCTCCCACCTCGCCTCCCAAAGTGCTGGAATTACAAGCACGAGCCACTGTGCCAGGTCCATACTTTATTTCTGAAGATAATTTGGAAACCTATATTTCTGAAATATGACTACTGTAGATACTTCTAGAACATTCTCCTTTTCTGGAAAGTCAGGCATTTGTTCTCAACTCTCACAGAAAGAAGTAGAGCCCTTTGGTGTTGCGATTACCTTCCTGCCTGTTGAAGACAGCATCTGCATCTTTCTTTTATGTGAACACGTGGACACACAGCATCCGTTAGCTTCTTTATCTCATCTTTGGCCAGCAGGGTGTATAGAGACAGGTCGTGGAAATGCCAAATAATTTCCAAGGTCCCAGGCAGCGTTCCTGGTGGTAGTGCTACTGGATTTGCTAATGCAAAGATGCCCTGATTTTTTTGGGGGGGAGTGGGAACGTAAGCATACAATTGTGCAAATATTAGTAATCTCTTTTATTCTTAGAAGATAGTCTGTTGAAGAACATGGTGAGGAATTGGCAGTAAAGCGTCTGCAACTCCTTTACCCTTTGTGAGGCTGTAGTGCTATATTGAGGCAGATCACTCAGATGCGAACACCAACCATATGGTGGAGAAGGAAAGGAAATGTGTTTTTTCTCTAGTTTGGCATGCAAATAAGAAGGAAAGTGCTGCAGAGATACAAGCTGGCTTCTCATCTTAGTGAGCAGAGAAAGGCCACTGATACGCAGCCGGGTAACTTCATCCTATCCCACCCTGACCTGTGCCTCCAGTGACCACAGGCAGCTGAATGGTGGAAGACTGGGAGATTCAGAGACCCTTGTGTTAAGAGAGGCCTCAGAGAAGGGAAGGCCATCTTGCTGGATTTGCTAGAAGCCCTCTCTCCACCCCACTAACAACTCATTCTTTGACTGGAAGTATAATGAAAAGGACTAAGGGGTGGGAGAGCCCAGGCTTCTAGCAGATGTTTCTGTTTGCCTCATGTGCAGAACCACAGCTTCTACTGCTGGGCCCTCCCAGGTCCCCTTAGCAGCTGGGCATCATCTGGATGAAGTCCAAACTCTAAGCCTGCTTGCTCTTCACGCTGTGGCCCTTGTTCTTTACTGTATCCCTCTACATCTACCCAGCCGTGTCTTCCTCTCCCCCATCCTTTTAAAATCACACTTCACTAAACTACGTACTGTTGCCATTGTACTGAGCTCTCTGCCACCTTGGGCCCCAAACCTGGCCAGGTTCCCCCTCTCGGAGCTCCTGCAGCACTGAAACTTCAACTTGAAGGCACCTCAGTCATAATAGCCTGGTGGCTGCAGTCTCCTCCGACAACCTGAGGGTTTTAGTCATAGTCGTAGCCCCAGAGTGCAATCATGTTTGCTGCGGGGCTGGGCAACTGCATCCCACGTGGGCTATGCAGCCGTCCCTGTCTGCTCTCATCTTGTATCATCATCTATAAATGTGGAAGAAGAGTGGGAGGGAGCAAGGGAGTGAGGCTCCCCATCTTCCCTCTGGGAGGGTGGGAAGTTCCCATTGGTGTCCCTCTCATCCTTGCACTTCTCTCTGCATCCTTGTCACAGTCAGCGATGGCCCTTGCCTGGCTTGCTGTCTTTCTTCCTTCACTTGAATTGTCATCTTCATGAGGGCAGAGACCTCATTCCTCTGGTTTCTGTTTTGGCTTCAATACATAGCTTGTTCCTGGGCTATGGAAAGTGATGGATATCCATTTGAATTTGTATGTGAATTCATTCAGTGGGCAGTGATGTACAGGACCTCCTGCCTCAGAAAGAAAAAGTCCCCTTTCTGTTTTCCTGCTCTAGCAATATAGAAAAGAAACTTTTAAAAAGACCTAATCAGGCCAGGAGCAGTGGCTCATGCCTGTGTAATCCCAAAACTTTGGGAGGCCGAGGCGGGTGAATCACCTGAGGTCAGTAGTTCAAGACCAGGCTGACCAACATGGTGAGACCCTGTCTTTACTAAAAATACAAAAATTAGCCAGGCATGGTGGTGGGCGCCTGTAATCCCAGCTACTCAGGAGGCTGAGGCAGGAGAATAACTTGAACCCGGGAGGTGGAGGTTGCAGTGAGCCGAGATCGTGCCATTTGCACTCCAGCTTGGGTGACAGAGCAAGACTCAGTCTCAAAACAAATGAACAAACAAGCAAACAAAAAGACCTAATCAGAACCAGAAAGGGCTTTAAGCTCATCCCTGCTTAAACTTTTTTTCAATTTAATTTTTCCCCCAAACCCAAGGAAACCTCAGGAGAATTTTCATCTTCGTTTTCTTGAGCACAGAATCACATGTAACCTTGTTTTCAAGGAGAGCCTAATGTTTGCTTACTTTATAATTAACATTTTGTTTTTTGGTATCTATTATTTGTTTAGTGATACTGATTCGCATACTGTTGCTTTAATTGCTTGATAATTTAAGCCCTTAGGTGCCTCTCATGATAATGCTTCTGGAAACGGATTGTTATTTAACAATCAAATTACTAAGTGGATATATATTTTGTATTTGCGGATTCTATTTGTGTCTCTGGAGTTCAAGGGGAAGCTTCTATGCATCTGGAATTCTACATGGAAACTGTTGTAGTTCAATTGATGATTTCTGGTAGCACCAGCATCTCACATTCTGTGACTTCAATGAGAGGGAAAAAACCTGTAACGTCTATAGAACTATAGTTCTATAGAACTCCCCTTTTGGAAGACAAAAACTGACAGATGTCCTTATTTTTATTCTGCAAAACAGCTCCTTTTTCTTGGAAGAATCAGTGCTCCTAACCCCAGCAATTTCTCCTCTTAGATAACTCTTTTCATTTGTTTTGCTTGTGAGACTATTTCTCCAAATTTCTGATTTTGTTTGCTGGCAACTTGCCCCCACCTTTTCTGATTTGGCGGAGCTCTGTCTAAGTTGCGGTTTCTGTTAGCAGGAGTGGGGAGAAGGAGAAGGAGTTCAGAATCCCAAAATCCTGGCTATATGGTATTCAGCACGTTAATGAACCACTGTCTGTGCCCAGATTGCCTCACTGCAAGAATAGGAGTTGTAAAATCTTCATCACAGGTAGGCCCTTGAGAAGCTAGCATATGCTTTCAACATATTAAGTACTCTGTGTATGTTGTGTGGGTGGAAATTAACATCATTTGGGGATCTTATCTGCAGCCTATTGAACAAATAACAGCTATGAAATTTCAGAAGCAAATGGTACTTTATTTTCTCTGTGGAAACCTTCAAGGAAACAGGTAAACAGATACCTTTTTTTCTTATGTGAGCTATAAGTAGACTATTTTCATCTCCTTGTAATTGGTAAAGCACATTTTACAGTCTCACATTACACAGTCTCAGAAAATATTCCTGACCAAAGCTGTTATCCATGCTGTGCTGTGTGACATGTTGTGACTGAATTGGCTGTGGGAGGCCTGCCTCAGCCTTTACCCTAGTGAATTCTGTGAACATGATCATTTTTTTCAGTGTATGGTAACAGGAAAATGATTGGGAATCTCTGCTCTCAACTGTATATTCTAAGTAAATTCTTTCAAATCAATTAAAAAGAATAATTTATTAGTAATTACAGATGTCCTTTGGCTTAAAATA